>NC_136262.1:261158279-261377756 GCF_964187855.1 Myxine glutinosa | reverse complement strand
CCCGTCTCATTCGTTTTCTTGCTGCATCCTGTTCAAGTCTGCGTTCTTCATCGATCGTCTCATTCATTTTGGAAATAGAAGTTTCCACGCAGCGCATGAATTGTCACGATCCTCAAGAGGAATTTGTCTCGTAATCATCAAATGATAAATGGCAAGTAAATTATATTGTGGAAAATTAAAGATTTCAAATAAACCTATTTAAAGTGTATTCGCACATAACTAATTTTAAAAAACGAAGAAATATCTCTCGGTAATTTCCTGAAACATATTTTGCTTCCGGCTAATAATGTTGAATTAAATAAAAACGAAGAAATATATGTCGGCATCATTGTTGACGTTTTTGTGACGACTGTCATCAAACGAAAAAGTAATATATCTTAACGGAAAAGCAAAAGCGAATTTTTAATATATATCGACACGTTGCCGTCGGTGTCATGTTGGGCGGTGTATGATACACCATGACGCGATTTTTAAAAATATATCTCTGCATTTTCCCGCGTGTGTGGAATGTTCTCAATTATTGCTGACACCGAGTCCAAAACCATCGATAAAAATGAAATCATATGGTGAGTTAGATTGGAGATAAAGGCGTGAGAGAGACTCAATGGCCTTGAAGTTGAAGTTACAGGCGTTTGAGAATTCATTTCGTTCTATAAACGGCAACTTTCATTGGATTTCCTTCCCGTTTTTTTTCAACCGAGTCGAAAACTATGTTAGCGACTGTGAAAAATGAAATGATATATCGAATTTTTAATATGTATCGACACGTTGCCGTCGGTGTCATGTTAGGCGGTGTATGATACACCATGACGCGATTTTAAAAAATATATCTGCATTTTCCCGCGTGTGTGGAATGTTCTCAATTATTGCTGACACCGACTCTAAAACCATCGATAAAAATGAAATCATATGGTGAGTTAGATTGGAGATAAAGGCGTGAGAGAGACTCAATGGCCTTGAAGTTACAGGCATTTGAGAATTCATTTCGTTCTATAAACGGCAACTTTCATCGGATTTTCTTCTCGTTTTTTTTCAACCGAGTCTAAAACTATGTTAGCGACTGTGAAAAATGAAATGATATATCGAATTTAAAATAGATATCGACACATTGCCGTCGGTGTCATGTTGGGCGGTGTATGATACACCATGACGCGATTTTAAAAAATATATCTGCATTTTCCCGCGTGTGTGGAATGTTTGTGGAAAATTAAAGATTTCAAATAAACCTATTTAAAGTGTATGCGCACATAACTAATAAAAAAAACGAAGAAATATCTCTCGGTAATTTCCTGAAACATATTTTACTTCCGGCTAATATGTTGAATGAAATAAAAACGAAGAAATATATGTCGGCATCATTGTTGACGTTTTTGTGACGACTATCATCAAACGAAATAGTAATATATCATAACGGAAAAGCAAAAGCGAATTTTTAATATATATCGACACATTGCCGGCGGTGTCATGTTGGGCGGTGTATGATACACCATGACGCGATTTTAAAAAATATATCTCTGCATTTTCCCGCGTGTGTGGATTGTTCTCAATTATTGCTGACACCGAGTCTAAAAGTAAAACCATCGATAAAAATGAAATCATATGGTGAGTTAGATTGGAGATAAAGGCGTGAGAGAGACTCAATGGCCTTGAAGTTACAGGCCTTTGAGAATTCATTTCGTTCTATAAACGGCAACTTTCATCGGATTTTCTTCCCGTTTTTTTTCAACCGAGTCTAAAACTATGTTAGCGACTGTGAAAAATGAAATGATTTATCGAATTTGATTTGAAATAAAACTGGGGGAGAGCAAGACACCACGGGCCTACAAAACAGGACTCAAAGCTATGCGAGTTAATAAAATGGTGGATATTTGTTTATAGCCACTCCCAGAATGGGTGGAGCTATGGGTGGAGCTACTCTGCAAACCGAGTAAGCCACACCCCGGACAGACACCCAACAGATAGACAGACAGACAGACAGAATCATCTACGGCTATTATAATATAGATATCGACACATTGCCGTCGGTGTCATGTTGGGCGGTGTATGATACACCATGACGCGATTTTAAAAAATATATCTCTGCATTTTCCCGCGTGTGTGGAATGTTTGTGGAAAATTAAAGATTTCAAATAAACCTATTTAAAGTGTATGCGCACATAACTAATAAAAAAAACGAAGAAATATCTCTCGGTAATTTCCTGAAACATATTTTACTTCCGGCTAATATGTTGAATGAAATAAAAACGAAGAAATATATGTCGGCATCATTGTTGACGTTTTTGTGACGACTATCATCAAACGAAATAGTAATATATCATAACGGAAAAGCAAAAGCGAATTTTTAATATATATCGACACATTGCCGGCGGTGTCATGTTGGGCGGTGTATGATACACCATGACGCGATTTTAAAAAATATATCTCTGCATTTTCCCGCGTGTGTGGATTGTTCTCAATTATTGCTGACACCGAGTCTAAAAGTAAAACCATCGATAAAAATGAAATCATATGGTGAGTTAGATTGGAGATAAAGGCGTGAGAGACTCAATGGCCTTGAAGTTACAGGCCTTTGAGAATTCATTTCGTTCTATAAACGGCAACTTTCATCGGATTTTCTTCCCGTTTTTTTTCAACCGAGTCTAAAACTATGTTAGCGACTGTGAAAAATGAAATGATTTATCGAATTTGATTTGAAATAAAACTGGGGGAGAGCAAGACACCACGGGCCTACAAAACAGGACTCAAAGCTATGCGAGTTAATAAAATGGTGGATATTTGTTTATAGCCACTCCCAGAATGGGTGGAGCTATGGGTGGAGCGACTCTGCAAACCGAGTAAGCCACACCCCGGACAGACACCCAACAGATAGACAGACAGACAGACAGAATCATCTACGGCTATTATAATATAGACTAGCGGGGTCACCCGTGGGAATCCCACGGGCATGGATGTGTGTGACATTTCGACATATTGAGTTGTATGCTGCACATTCATTTTTACAAAATGGTTACTGGCAAGTCATCAGATCCAGAAATGGTGTGAATTTAGTTATTTCACATAATATGTGACCCCTCACTCCTCTCCACCTGACACTCTCCTGTCTCCACCTGACACTCTCCTGTCTCCACCTGACACTCTCCTCTCTCCACCTAGCACTCCTCTCCTCTCCAAACCCTCACATCCCTCTCCTTTCCAATCCCTCACCTCTCCAATCCCTCACACTCCTCTCCTCTGCAATCCTTCACACGCCTCTCCAATCGCGCCTCACACTCCTCTCCAATCGCGCCTCACACTCCTCTCCAATCGCGCCTCACACTCCTCTCCAATCGTGCCTCACACTCCCCTCCAATCACTCCTCTCCAATCGTGCCTCACACTCCTCTCCAATCACGCCTCACACTCCTCTCCAATCGTGCCTCACACTCCTCTCCAATCGCGCCTCACACTCCTCTCCAATCGCGCCTCACTCGCCTCTCCAATCGGCTTTCCCCGTCTCGTTTCTCTCCTTTTTCTCCCGTCTCGTTCTTTTTCTTGCTCCAAATCGGCCCGTCGGAATCGGAAATCGGCCCGTCTCGCCCGTCGTCGGAATCGGAAATCGGCCCGTCTTGCTTTTGTGCTTGTGCGTAAATAAATTGTGTTCATGACACCATTTCTGGTGTTGGGCTAGCGGCTAGGGTGCCGGCTTAGGATCCTGGGTTCGAATCTCGGTCGATCGCCGAATTAATGCCAGGGGGGTTGACTCAGCCTGTCATCCTTCCGAGGTCGGCTAATTGAGTACCAGTTCACTGGTAATTCCCTGTTTGTCGTTGAAGGCGGCAAAAAGGGTTGGCGTCAGGAAGGGCATCCGGCCGTAAAACATTGCTTCAAAAAGGGGACAAAAAAACAACAACTACCACGGTCCCCGAAAAGGCCAACCCCCGCTTTGCGGGGAAAAATGGCCTCTAAACGGTGGTTTTTACACCATTTCTGGATCTGATGACTTGCCAGTAACCATTTTGTAAAAATGAATGTGCAGCATCTAACTCAATATGTCGAAATGTCACACACATCCATGCCCGTGGGATTCCCACGGGTGACCCCGCAAGTTTGCATTGACGTTCGTCGATGGACTCGTTCGCCCGTCTCATTCGTTTTCTTGCTGCATCCTGTTCAAGTCTGCGTTCTTCATCGATCGTCTCATTCATTTTGGAAATAGAAGTTTCCACGCAGCGCATGAATTGTCACGATCCTCAAGAGGAATTTGTCTCGTAATCATCAAATGATAAATGGCAAGTAAATTATATTGTGGAAAATTAAAGATTTCAAATAAACCTATTTAAAGTGTATTCGCACATAACTAATTTTAAAAAACGAAGAAATATCTCTCGGTAATTTCCTGAAACATATTTTACTTCCGGCTAATAATGTTGAATTAAATAAAAACGAAGAAATATATGTCGGCATCATTGTTGACGTTTTTGTGACGACTGTCATCAAACGAAAAAGTAATATATCTTAACGGAAAAGCAAAAGCGAATTTTTAACATATATCGACACGTTGCCGTCGGTGTCATGTTGGGCGGTGTATGATACACCATGACGCGATTTTTAAAAATATATCTCTGCATTTTCCCGCGTGTGTGGAATGTTCTCAATTATTGCTGACACCGAGTCCAAAACCATCGATAAAAATGAAATCATATGGTGAGTTAGATTGGAGATAAAGGCGTGAGAGAGACTCAATGGCCTTGAAGTTGAAGTTACAGGCGTTTGAGAATTCATTTCGTTCTATAAACGGCAACTTTCATTGGATTTCCTTCCCGTTTTTTTTCAACCGAGTCGAAAACTATGTTAGCGACTGTGAAAAATAAAATGATATATCGAATTTTTAATATGTATCGACACGTTGCCGTCGGTGTCATGTTAGGCGGTGTATGATACACCATGACGCGATTTTAAAAAATATATCTGCATTTTCCCGCGTGTGTGGAATGTTCTCAATTATTGCTGACACCGACTCTAAAACCATCGATAAAAATGAAATCATATGGTGAGTTAGATTGGAGATAAATGCGTGAGAGAGACTCAATGGCTTTGAAGTTACAGGCATTTGAGAATTCATTTCGTTCTATAAACGGCAACTTTCATCGGATTTTCTTCTCGTTTTTTTTCAACCGAGTCTAAAACTATGTTAGCGACTGTGAAAAATGAAATGATATATCGAATTTAAAATAGATATCGACACATTGCCGTCGGTGTCATGTTGGGCGGTGTATGATACACCATGACGCGATTTTAAAAAATATATCTCTGCATTTTCCCGCGTGTGTGGAATGTTTGTGGAAAATTAAAGATTTCAAATAAACCTATTTAAAGTGTATGCGCACATAACTAATAAAAAAAACGAAGAAATATCTCTCGGTAATTTCCTGAAACATATTTTACTTCCGGCTAATATGTTGAATGAAATAAAAACGAAGAAATATATGTCGGCATCATTGTTGACGTTTTTGTGACGACTATCATCAAACGAAATAGTAATATATCATAACGGAAAAGCAAAAGCGAATTTTTAATATATATCGACACATTGCCGGCGGTGTCATGTTGGGCGGTGTATGATACACCATGACGCGATTTTAAAAAATATATCTCTGCATTTTCCCGCGTGTGTGGATTGTTCTCAATTATTGCTGACACCGAGTCTAAAAGTAAAACCATCGATAAAAATGAAATCATATGGTGAGTTAGATTGGAGATAAAGGCGTGAGAGAGACTCAATGGCCTTGAAGTTACAGGCCTTTGAGAATTCATTTCGTTCTATAAACGGCAACTTTCATCGGATTTTCTTCCCGTTTTTTTTCAACCGAGTCTAAAACTATGTTAGCGACTGTGAAAAATGAAATGATTTATCGAATTTGATTTGAAATAAAACTGGGGGAGAGCAAGACACCACGGGCCTACAAAACAGGACTCAAAGCTATGCGAGTTAATAAAATGGTGGATATTTGTTTATAGCCACTCCCAGAATGGGTGGAGCTATGGGTGGAGCTACTCTGCAAACCGAGTAAGCCACACCCCGGACAGACACCCAACAGATAGACAGACAGACAGACAGAATCATCTACGGCTATTATAATATAGATATCGACACATTGCCGTCGGTGTCATGTTGGGCGGTGTATGATACACCATGACGCGATTTTAAAAAATATATCTCTGCATTTTCCCGCGTGTGTGGAATGTTTGTGGAAAATTAAAGATTTCAAATAAACCTATTTAAAGTGTATGCGCACATAACTAATAAAAAAAACGAAGAAATATCTCTCGGTAATTTCCTGAAACATATTTTACTTCCGGCTAATATGTTGAATGAAATAAAAACGAAGAAATATATGTCGGCATCATTGTTGACGTTTTTGTGACGACTATCATCAAACGAAATAGTAATATATCATAACGGAAAAGCAAAAGCGAATTTTTAATATATATCGACACATTGCCGGCGGTGTCATGTTGGGCGGTGTATGATACACCATGACGCGATTTTAAAAAATATATCTCTGCATTTTCCCGCGTGTGTGGATTGTTCTCAATTATTGCTGACACCGAGTCTAAAAGTAAAACCATCGATAAAAATGAAATCATATGGTGAGTTAGATTGGAGATAAAGGCGTGAGAGACTCAATGGCCTTGAAGTTACAGGCCTTTGAGAATTCATTTCGTTCTATAAACGGCAACTTTCATCGGATTTTCTTCCCGTTTTTTTTCAACCGAGTCTAAAACTATGTTAGCGACTGTGAAAAATGAAATGATTTATCGAATTTGATTTGAAATAAAACTGGGGGAGAGCAAGACACCACGGGCCTACAAAACAGGACTCAAAGCTATGCGAGTTAATAAAATGGTGGATATTTGTTTATAGCCACTCCCAGAATGGGTGGAGCGACTCTGCAAACCGAGTAAGCCACACCCCGGACAGACACCCAACAGATAGACAGACAGACAGACAGAATCATCTACGGCTATTATAATATAGACTAGCGGGGTCACCCGTGGGAATCCCACGGGCATGGATGTGTGTGACATTTCGACATATTGAGTTATATGCTGCACATTCATTTTTACAAAATGGTTACTGGCAAGTCATCAGATCCAGAAATGGTGTGAATTTAGTTATTTCACATAATATGTGACCCCTCACTCCTCTCCACCTGACACTCTCCTGTCTCCACCTGACACTCTCCTGTCTCCACCTGACACTCTCCTGTCTCCACCTGACACTCTCCTCTCTCCACCTAGCACTCCTCTCCTCTCCAAACCCTCACATCCCTCTCCTTTCCAATCCCTCACCTCTCCAATCCCTCACACTCCTCTCCTCTGCAATCCTTCACACGCCTCTCCAATCGCGCCTCACACTCCTCTCCAATCGCGCCTCACACTCCTCTCCAATCGCGCCTCACACTCCTCTCCAATCGTGCCTCACACTCCCCTCCAATCACTCCTCTCCAATCGTGCCTCACACTCCTCTCCAATCACGCCTCACACTCCTCTCCAATCGTGCCTCACACTCCTCTCCAATCGCGCCTCACACTCCTCTCCAATCGCGCCTCACTCGCCTCTCCAATCGGCTTTCCCCGTCTCGTTTCTCTCCTTTTTCTCCCGTCTCGTTCTTTTTCTTGCTCCAAATCGGCCCGTCGGAATCGGAAATCGGCCCGTCTCGCCCGTCGTCGGAATCGGAAATCGGCCCGTCTTGCTTTTGTGCTTGTGCGTAAATAAATTGTGTTCATGACACCATTTCTGGTGTTGGGCTAGCGGCTAGGGTGCCGGCTTAGGATCCTGGGTTCGAATCTCGGTCGATCGCCGAATTAATGCCAGGGGGGTTGACTCAGCCTGTCATCCTTCCGAGGTCGGCTAATTGAGTACCAGTTCACTGGTAATTCCCTGTTTGTCGTTGAAGGCGGCAAAAAGGGTTGGCGTCAGGAAGGGCATCCGGCCGTAAAACATTGCTTCAAAAAGGGGACAAAAAAACAACAACTACCACGGTCCCCGAAAAGGCCAACCCCCGCTTTGCGGGGAAAAATGGCCTCTAAACGGTGGTTTTTACACCATTTCTGGATCTGATGACTTGCCAGTAACCATTTTGTAAAAATGAATGTGCAGCATCTAACTCAATATGTCGAAATGTCACACACATCCATGCCCGTGGGATTCCCACGGGTGACCCCGCAAGTTTGCATTGACGTTCGTCGATGGACTCGTTCGCCCGTCTCATTCGTTTTCTTGCTGCATCCTGTTCAAGTCTGCGTTCTTCATCGATCGTCTCATTCATTTTGGAAATAGAAGTTTCCACGCAGCGCATGAATTGTCACGATCCTCAAGAGGAATTTGTCTCGTAATCATCAAATGATAAATGGCAAGTAAATTATATTGTGGAAAATTAAAGATTTCAAATAAACCTATTTAAAGTGTATTCGCACATAACTAATTTTAAAAAACGAAGAAATATCTCTCGGTAATTTCCTGAAACATATTTTACTTCCGGCTAATAATGTTGAATTAAATAAAAACGAAGAAATATATGTCGGCATCATTGTTGACGTTTTTGTGACGACTGTCATCAAACGAAAAAGTAATATATCTTAACGGAAAAGCAAAAGCGAATTTTTAACATATATCGACACGTTGCCGTCGGTGTCATGTTGGGCGGTGTATGATACACCATGACGCGATTTTTAAAAATATATCTCTGCATTTTCCCGCGTGTGTGGAATGTTCTCAATTATTGCTGACACCGAGTCCAAAACCATCGATAAAAATGAAATCATATGGTGAGTTAGATTGGAGATAAAGGCGTGAGAGAGACTCAATGGCCTTGAAGTTGAAGTTACAGGCGTTTGAGAATTCATTTCGTTCTATAAACGGCAACTTTCATTGGATTTCCTTCCCGTTTTTTTTCAACCGAGTCGAAAACTATGTTAGCGACTGTGAAAAATAAAATGATATATCGAATTTTTAATATGTATCGACACGTTGCCGTCGGTGTCATGTTAGGCGGTGTATGATACACCATGACGCGATTTTAAAAAATATATCTGCATTTTCCCGCGTGTGTGGAATGTTCTCAATTATTGCTGACACCGACTCTAAAACCATCGATAAAAATGAAATCATATGGTGAGTTAGATTGGAGATAAATGCGTGAGAGAGACTCAATGGCTTTGAAGTTACAGGCATTTGAGAATTCATTTCGTTCTATAAACGGCAACTTTCATCGGATTTTCTTCTCGTTTTTTTTCAACCGAGTCTAAAACTATGTTAGCGACTGTGAAAAATGAAATGATATATCGAATTTAAAATAGATATCGACACATTGCCGTCGGTGTCATGTTGGGCGGTGTATGATACACCATGACGCGATTTTAAAAAATATATCTCTGCATTTTCCCGCGTGTGTGGAATGTTTGTGGAAAATTAAAGATTTCAAATAAACCTATTTAAAGTGTATGCGCACATAACTAATAAAAAAAACGAAGAAATATCTCGGTAATTTCCTGAAACATATTTTACTTCCGGCTAATATGTTGAATGAAATAAAAACGAAGAAATATATGTCGGCATCATTGTTGACGTTTTTGTGACGACTATCATCAAACGAAATAGTAATATATCATAACGGAAAAGCAAAAGCGAATTTTTAATATATATCGACACATTGCCGGCGGTGTCATGTTGGGCGGTGTATGATACACCATGACGCGATTTTAAAAAATATATCTCTGCATTTTCCCGCGTGTGTGGATTGTTCTCAATTATTGCTGACACCGAGTCTAAAAGTAAAACCATCGATAAAAATGAAATCATATGGTGAGTTAGATTGGAGATAAAGGCGTGAGAGAGACTCAATGGCCTTGAAGTTACAGGCCTTTGAGAATTCATTTCGTTCTATAAACGGCAACTTTCATCGGATTTTCTTCCCGTTTTTTTTCAACCGAGTCTAAAACTATGTTAGCGACTGTGAAAAATGAAATGATTTATCGAATTTGATTTGAAATAAAACTGGGGGAGAGCAAGACACCACGGGTCTACAAAACAGGACTCAAAGCTATGCGAGTTAATAAAATGGTGGATATTTGTTTATAGCCACTCCCAGAATGGGTGGAGCTATGGGTGGAGCGACTCTGCAAACCGAGTAAGCCACACCCCGGACAGACACCCAACAGATAGACAGACAGACAGACAGAATCATCTACGGCTATTATAATATATATATATATATATATATATATATATATATATATATATATATATATATATATATATATATATATATATATATATATATATATTGTTACAGACGCGGTTTTAGATGTTATATTGACCGAGCGGTGGTGTATTACCGCGTCCGAACAGTTACTCCCCGATTAGAACCCGATTCCACCCGACGTTGACCAGATCGCCCCACAGATATTCAATCGGGAAACCTCTAAAGCGACCGAAAGAGAAGGAAAAGAGAAAAAGACAGAGTACGGAGGAAGAACAGATTTATTATACACACACAAGCAAAAAGAAAGAGCGACCAAAATTATTTACAGCAATGGATGGAAGAAGCAGTCACACAGTGCATTGTTAGCTTAAACTATTCAATTTACTTAATCCCAAGACAACGAGTAGGACAGGACGTTCACACTTACACAGGGGATATTGCAGGCAGGTAGGGCTTGAGGTGGATTGCTGGAGAGGGAGGCAAAGTCGGAGGCAGCAGCTCTCAATTCCTCGCGGTTTTGGCGGGAAAACCCTCCGTCGCGTATCCGCTGCTGTAGACGTCACGCGCTGGCTCGGGCACACCTGCTCCTCTCCTCCTGGTGGAGCCGTCTCCCTCCTTTCAGCGCGTCTCTCCAAAGCTGGTTTCCTCTCCGAGTACCTCTCCTCTTTGGCTTGGAGCGTTTCGCATCTCACCGCTCTTCTTGGTGCCACCTCTTCGCTCCTCTCCCAGGTCATCTCATAAAGCAGTCCCTTACAGTCGCTTTTATAACTCGCGGCGGAATCAAGCCGCCGGCTGCGAGGGCACGCCTACCGGTTCGCTCACCGCGGTGCTGATTGGCCATGCGACCCTCTGGCTCACTCCTCCCCTCGATGACGAGGTGGAGACAACCTTTCTTCTCCGAGATTAGCACATGGGCAATGGCGGCTTGCGGGATTGAACACAACTCCCACCCTTTTGAAAGGACTTTTGGAGAGCGGAGATGTTTGGGGAAATTGCAAGGGCCTACTCTTATTTTGTTTGATACAATGCAAAGTCAATCTAGTGGGAAACACAGATTTAGCCTACATGGAATAAGGAAATACACTATTTAAAAGATATACCGTGACCTGCGTGTAAGTTTCATGGAATTAACTAGGAGGACGGCTGCGACCATTATTTACATTACGAGGATGTTACACATAACAAAACCATACTTTTGTAACGTTCACATTGTAACGTTTTCACATTCGTTACACTTCCTCCAAAATTGTTACTGCACCATTGTTATTGTTACACTTCTCAAAAAACCGTTACACTTCTCAAAATCGTTACACTGCACCCTCCTTTCTTCAGGCCCGTCCTCGGGCCTACTAAACTTTAACTTAGTGTGACACGTAGGTGTAATTCCCTCTACAATTAACCTGACCCTGAGTGTGACAATCTTAAAACACAAATAAGTATGTCCCCCTATTGCATTGCACCCTGTCTAACAGACTCAAGCCCACAGCTAACCGAATTACGGAATTATTCTCAAACTATACATTTACGGTGGGGAGCATTATTTACAATGACGGGATTTCTTATTTACAACGCAACCCAGGACCTGTGTTTTTTTTTTTTTTTCTTCTTAGGGAACAAGAAAAAGAAATTCCTGTTGGGAGGGAGGAGACAGCACGCATTGCATCGATGCACCAGTACCAATACCACCAAAGCACCCAAAAGCACCAAAAGCACCACTAAGCACCAAAAGCACCACTCGGTGCGCAGTCACCATGGTTCTTAATAAACACAACAAAACAACTGGTGGTGGTCTTCACTTTCTCTGCTGGGCCGATGTTCTTCCCGACGTCTTCTGGCTTCATGCGGCCTATTTGGACATAATAAAAAGCACAACTTGTGTTCGTTTTTATTTAGGGCCTCAGGGGCCAACTAAGGGTGGTCCACCTGTTTGGCATAGGTGCCACCTTACCGAGGTCCGCAAGCAAGATTCCCTGGCCACTATGGCCGGTCTCCAACAGAGGTGCCCTGCCCCAGAACCTGGGGTCCATCAAGTGGTACTTGGCCGCAGAACAGCGGTCCATAAAGTGGTACATCAACGCAATGCATGCTGGTTCTGGGAATCTCGGGCGCACAATGGCCACCTCACGCACGCTCCCCTCGGCACCCAATGGCGCACAGGTCATGTGGGAGACAAAAGAAAGACAATTGAGCGAGGGGTAAGGTCACAAGGGTACACGTCAATAAGGCAATGCAAGGCGAAATGCGTACGGAGGGCGAAGTGAGAAAGCTTGTCCCTACCGTACGTCACCCCCCTGTCACCTACCCTACCCTTGCCCTTACCCCATATGTACAAAAATCAACACATTACCAATTCGTCACTACTGTCACGTCTTCCCCATATTTCCCCTATACCAAATTCGTCACCACAATCCCTCTAACCAAAATTTGCCATCACCCAATTCGTCATCAATCCTCATAAGGAGGCAGAGATGGAACATCAAAGCACAATGTCACACCCACGTCATGATGCGTCTCACAATCCAAACATTTGCATCATAAAAAATAATCAAAACATGTCATGGTGTGGAGTACCTGTCACCTCAGGTGAGTGGATGCAGATGGTGCGAGGAGATCCTTCATCCTAACTATCCTCTAAATGACTTTAACACACTTTACACTACCCGGGGTCTCTCCCTGCCAATCCATTGGCCAACTTACACTATGGGTTCTAAAAACCAATTCCCATTGACCAAACTGTGGTGCTTCTCAATTTGGGGTCTCACTCCCCCGATTCATCTCCCGGTGCTCTCGCATAATTTCTGGGCTGCGACGTGTAGCTCTCCCAGCAGGTCTACCCACCTGCACACCTCCACCACTGTAGTTGCCACCCGAGCTTACCTAGCTCCTCACCCTAACCTATCTAACTGGGGCAGGCCCCTCCTGGCTCTGTCACCCCACTCGGTGCCCTCTGGCACTGGGCTACCCGGGTCCGTCCTCCGGATCCTCGGGCCCCATCCACAACAACTACTACCGGCTCCCAGAGCCCACCTGCGGCCTCACCTGGCCTACATCCTTACAGTGGTGGAGCGCCCAACCAACTACACACACTAACAGGCTACACGCCCCGCCATTTCCACGACACTAATGCACCCATCCAAAGACCATTCTTTCACCCGCACCACAGATGCCAATATCCAACCACACTTTACCTATACCCTCTACCTAACACTTACACTACCCGCCCCGGGTATCCGTGATGGGGGTCCACTCTTCCCCCATTCACACCTTCGCACCATCCACTCCACTCCACAATTTCCACCATTCTCACTCCACGACCATCCATTCCAATACTCCAGATATTCCACACTACCATTTATTCCACACAGCCACATACACCTGTTGTTGCACACCTGTGCCCTCACACCTGGTGCCACCTGCACCCTCCTTTCTTCCTGGACCATTTGGTCAACACAACACGCAATCACCACTACTCCCTCATACACTGCTCCACACACCTGTTCAGTTGCACACCTGTGCAATCACACCTGTTCAATTCTCACCTGTTCAATCCTCACACACACGGCATCATCTCAGCTAACTACTCCCCTCTGAAACTTGCGCTTCCCAGTCGTCCCTTTAACTATTGCGCTCCCACGTCATTATAATCCACACTAATCTACCTGCGTCCCCACTACAGGTATCAGTCACTAACTAATCTTAACGTTACCTAATGTCATCTTCGCTAGATCCCTACAATTATCCAAGCCCTCCCTGGCTCGGTTGTCATAGCCACCCCATAAACTATTGCGCATTTGCCCCCACCTGTGAGGGATGGTGGATTTGCCATCCCACCACATCGGGGGTCTCTCACTATAAATTTTGCTCGTCCAAATTCCAACCAATTCAAAAATTTTCCATTTACTGCCAATTCTACCCACTATTATAAATTTCGTATCAAATCACGATCACTATCACTATCACCCATCTACTTATTACATCCTCTCGGTGCGCCAATTCACGTCTACAGCCCGGCTTCGTACGGCCGAGCAATGAACGCGGGTCGTTTTGTGCCAGCGGCTGGATACGTCCCGCATTCGTGGCAGGGACGGGGGCTTACCCGGGCCGAGATCCCACGCACCACCTCGGCGTGGAGCCATCCAATGTCCCGATCTCGACCTGCCGGCACGTCTCAACAAAACATGGTCGCCATGACGACCCTTCCTATCCAGCTGCCCGCTCCGCCTCGTGGAGCCCGGACGCGGCCGTTCCACGCGAGGCCCAGCGTGGATCGCGCACGGCGGTTCTTTCGAAACCGCCGTGGTTCGGATCCCCGCTGGTCCTCGCGGCACGCGAAGCTGCCCGACGCGCACCGAGGGCCCGATTCGGCTATAAGTCGTTCTAACCTCTAACCTGGTTACCGTCGATGCTTCACCTGGATGCTTACAAGCATACGCTACCCCTTTCTTCCTCATACATCCAGCCGTCTCCCTGCTCTTGGTCGTACCTTCTCTAACACACCTCGGTACACTCATTCCGCTCACCGACTTGGTCACACACCTGACCACCGAACACCTTGGCACACATTCGTCGCTCGCACACCTCACCAACACACCTCTTCGCGCCCCCTCCTCGGTCACCTCCTCTGTGACAACCACAGGTGTGCTCTCACCCGCACACCCAACCACGTGCCTCACTACCAATTCCAGCGTGCATTCCCACTCACGCTCTACTATTCCAGGTGTGCATCCTTCCATTCCAGGTGTACATCCTTTCTCACCTGTCACAACCAACTCACGCTCCGTGTCACTCTCACTACTTCCACCTCCACTCTTGACAGCGCACTCACCCTTACTCTTGACAGCGCACTCTTTCCTCATGCACCTGTCCGTTACACACCTTTCTCGCGCATACTCTCTCGTTACACCCTCTGTAACACTCACCACAGGCGTACACTTTCTCGTTACATCCTCTGTAACACTCACCACAGGTGTACACTCTCTCGTTACTTCCTCTGTAACACTCACCACAGGTGTACACTCTCTCGTTACTTCCTCCGTAACACTCACCACACCGCGCTTCCATGTACCCCCTCGCACACGCGCTTCGACCAACTCACTCTTGACGGCACACTCACTCCTCGGCGTGCACTTTTTCCTCACACCCCATGGTCGGACATTCTCGCACACCTCTTTTTTCGCACACCAGACCTGTCGCACACTTCACCAACAGCCTTTCACGAACACCCGGATCCAAAGCAACCCCCAAGCCGACTGAAGCTTTCCTCACATCATATACATTGCCACTCACCTCCGTACCTCGTCTCCGCACCTCCTTTGCCACCTGCAAACTCTTTATTCGGTTAGTGAGCATCACATCATGAGTTGAGCACCGACCTTGCACCAATTCCATTACCTCCTCCTGGATTTCTCTCTTAGTTTCTGTCCGTCTCTTCTTAATTTCACTCACCTCTTCTTCCACTTCCTCTAATTTTTGTTTAACCTCTTTTATTTCTCGGTGCGTCTCCTCAAGTTCGTCCTCTAAGGCTACCGTGACCGTCTCTATGTGCATCCTCACTTGCCGGTCCTTTGTCTCCATTATCTCTGTCACCTCGTCCACCCTCATTGTCAGTTCCTCACGTACCATCTGACATTGCCTCTACGTCGCTATTAATTCGTTTTTAATTTCTTTTTGTGTCGCCTTTAACCCTCCGAGTACTGCAGTGTTCCTTTGAACCTGCTCCACTAACTTCGTTTGTCCCTCTGTCAGCTGTTCCACCTCCTCCGTCAGATCTTCTATTCCCCCTTGTAACTTTGCCGTATTATTTCTCACCTCTTTCTCCATACGCTTCTCACCTCGCTTTACCTCCTCGCGTAGCCCCGAAACCTCCTCACTTACCCCTCGTCGTATTTCCTCCATCTCTTTTGTAGATGCCACCCTCATCTGTCCCAATTCATCCCTCTGAGCATCCAGTTTGGTTTCTACCCCGATTTTCACCTCCTCTATCTGCTCTCCCATTTGTTTGATTTCTCGGGCGGATTGTTCCCCTATTTCCCGCAATTTGTCCTCCATCCTATTTTCTAACCCCATTAACCCATTTTTCACCCCCTATAACTGATTCTCCTGGGCAGCCATTCTGTTTTCCACCCCCGTTAACCCATTCTTTACCTCTTTTATCCCGTTGTCTAACCCCTCAAAATTATTGTCTAACTTCCCAAATTTCTCGTCTAACTCCTCAAAATTATTGTCGAACTTCCCAAATTTCTTGTCTAACTCCTCAAAATTATTGTCGAACTTCCCAAATTTCTTGTCTAACTCCTCACCGGTACCCCTCGCTTCGTCCCTCATTACCCCCATCATTCTGCTTTCCATTTTCTCACTATCAGCCCTCCTTCTGTCTTCCATTGCCCCCATTTGCCCCATAATGGCCCCCATCATTCTGCTTTCCATTTCCCCACTATCGTTTTTTTTCTGCATTTCCACCATGAATTGGGTCATGAAGGCTTGCATTTGGGCCGCGCTCATTGGTTCCGCGGCCGTGGCCCCCTCAACCACGTGCGCGAGAGCGCCATTTTGTGCGTCTGAAACCTCCGCAACCACACCTTCTTTACTCTCCTCCACCATTTTCCCCACTTCTTCCCTGGGGTCGTCCTGGGTTGATTCCACCCTGTCTATCTCTCCCACCGACATCCGATCGCCTTGATTGTCCATGGCGCGATCTCAAAATTCGGGTTTTGCTTTATACAACAAAATAAATTTCGGCAGCTTGTAATTTTGAGCGCGTTAAGCGCGCTTCGGGTCCGATCTCAGGTCCGATCTCACTCCTCGACACCAATTGTTACTCTAATAGTACAATTGGTGTTCCAAAATTTGGGCCTAACAAATTTAGTCCCAGGTCCGAATCCCACTCCTGACACCAATTGTTACAGACGCGGTTTTAGATGTTATATTGACCGAGCGGTGGTGTATTACCGCGTCCGAACAGTTACTCCCCGATTAGAACCCGATTCCACCCGACGTTGACCAGATCGCCCCACAGATATTCAATCGGGAAACCTCTAAAGTGACCGAAAGAGAAGGAAAAGAGAAAAAGACAGAGTACGGAGGAAGAACAGATTTATTATACACACACAAGCAAAAAGAAAGAGCGACCAAAATTATTTACAGCAATGGATGGAAGAAGCAGTCACACAGTGCATTGTTAGCTTAAACTATTCAATTTACTTAATCCCAAGACAACGAGTAGGACAGGACGTTCACACTTACACAGGGGATATTGCAGGCAGGTAGGGCTTGAGGTGGATTGCTGGAGAGGGAGGCAAAGTCGGAGGCAGCAGCTCTCAATTCCTCGCGGTTTTGGCGGGAAAACCCTCCGTCGCGTATCCGCTGCTGTAGACGTCACGCGCTGGCTCGGGCACACCTGCTCCTCTCCTCCTGGTGGAGCCGTCTCCCTCCTTTCAGCGCGTCTCTCCAAAGCTGGTTTCCTCTCCGAGTACCTCTCCTCTTTGGCTTGGAGCGTTTCGCATCTCACCGCTCTTCTTGGTGCCACCTCTTCGCTCCTCTCCCAGGTCATCTCATAAAGCAGTCCCTTACAGTCGCTTTTATAACTCGCGGCGGAATCAAGCCGCTGGCTGCGAGGGCACGCCTACCGGTTCGCTCACCGCGGTGCTGATTGGCCATGCGACCCTCTGGCTCACTCCTCCCCTCGATGACGAGGTGGAGACAACCTTTCTTCTCCGAGATTAGCACATGGGCAATGGCGGCTTGCGGGATTGAACACAACTCCCACCCTTTTGAAAGGACTTTTGGAGAGCGGAGATGTTTGGGGAAATTGCAAGGGCCTACTCTTATTTTGTTTGATACAATGCAAAGTCAATCTAGTGGGAAACACAGATTTAGCCTACATGGAATAAGGAAATACACTATTTAAAAGATATACCGTGACCTGCGTGTAAGTTTCATGGAATTAACTAGGAGGACGGCTGCGACCATTATTTACATTACGAGGATGTTACACATAACAAAACCATACTTTTGTAACGTTCACATTGTAACGTTTTCACATTCGTTACACTTCCTCCAAAATTGTTACTGCACCATTGTTATTGTTACACTTCTCAAAAAACCGTTACACTTCTCAAAATCGTTACAATATATATATATATATTAGTGAGGCGGCTTAGCCCAAATATTCAAAAGAATTGTGCAATTTGTGATACAAGCACCAAATTTGGCACACTAGTAGACTATCATATTATGAAAAGATCTGGATATTGGGCCATCTCAGATTCAGAGATTTGATTTTTGCAAGATTTGCAGATTTTGCAAGCTGAGATTGCAACGCCAGGGACGGCCGACTCCTTCCTACGAGCTGCCCACGTCACCCGCACAAGAAGAGCTCATCAAATCACTGCAGCGGCACTGCACATCCTGCAACACCGTGCGTATGAACGCCACTGTATGACATATGCTGATGATGCAGAAGACCTGCCTGAGTTCGAAGACTGGTGTCACCAGAGAGGAGAAGACATTCCCAACTTTCAGTACTGGGCAACTGTGCTGGAACTAGAGATGTTGGTACTGGTCTACGTGCGTTCTCTGCGGCAGGCTTCATTCACGACGTACCTTGATGCCCTGACGGAACTGGTCCCATGGTTCCATGCCTTAGACCACACACACTATGCCAGGTGGGTCCCTGTTCACCTGAGGGACACGGTTGCACTCCCAATGAAGCACCCAGATGTAGCCAGAGAATTCAGGGCTGGCAACTTCACTGTACAGAAGACGAAGAAGGTGTTCTCTTCGATCCCAATCGAATCGAAATCTTGCAAAAATCAAATCTCTGAATCTGAGATGGCCCAATATCCAGATCTTTTCATAATATGATAGTCTACTAGTGTACCAAATTTGGTGCTTGTATCACAAAATGCACAACAGGTTTGCTATGCTGCTACACTATGTGTGTATATATATATATATATATATATATATATATATATATATATATATATATATATATATATATACAGACTTGGCATTTAATATGGAATATTTTTTTTTTCTTCACTTGGGTTTACTTTCTTAACTCAGTATATCAATCTGGTGAGTTTCTTTTACACTTTGGTGATTCATTTGTTAAAATAACCATGTCACTGATTGTCTGTCGCAGAAAGAAGTCAACAACAGGATTATATCACAGGTAGCGTGGCAAAATGTACGGACAGGTGCATTTGATGATTGGCTTCACAGTCGGGTATACAAGGGTTGTTGCGTTCTGTATTAGTGGAAAACAACTGTTGCACGTCTCCAAAAGTTATTGTCGCTTCCTCTGGAGATGGTCCGTCAACTCGACAATGCTGTTTGTCATGGAGTGGTGGCTTTACGAAATTACGGCATGAAACAGCGTGCTATTGCTCAGCAGTATGGCATCACTCAAGTTTAGGTGTCAAAGATCCTGAAACGAAATGCTCAGAGGGGTGTCCCTACTCCAATACCGAGGCCAGGACGTCCCCGCAGAACCACAAGGAGGGATGATCGCCAGCTGCACCGGTTAGTCCGCAATGGCCGTACCAAGTCAGCGAATCGGCTTAGGGCTGAGTGGCAGCAACTGACAAATGTGCCTGTATCCAGAAGGCTAGTCAACCAACGACTGGTTCAAGCAGGCTATCGTGCCAGGCGTCCCCTGAGAAAGCCACGCCTGACCAGACAACACCGCCAGCGCCGATTGCAGTGGGCCAGAGAGCACCGTCAATGGCAGCCAGGACACTGGAATCGCGTGATCTTCAGTGACGAGTCTAGATTTCTGGTCTATCGTCAAGATGGCCGCGTCCGAGTGCGCAGACAAGTGCATGAAGCCTACAACAAAGATTGTATAGTGCCAAGAGTCCAGGCTGGAGGTGGTGGGGTGACCGTTTGGGCTGCTTTTCATCCAGGGGGCAAAACTGACCTGCTTGTTCTGAATGGAAACCTGAACCAGTTCAAGTACAGGGCCATTCTGGAAGAAACATTGCTTCCATTTTCTCGTACAGCCTTTCGAGGAAACTTTGTCTTCCAAGATGACAATGCACGGCCTCATCGTGCTCGCATGATCCAACACTTTCTTGCTGACCGTGGTGTAGAGCATATGGAGTGGCCTGCCATGTCCCCGGATAGGAATCCAATAGAGAACTTGTGGGCAGAATTAACACGTCAAATTGACCACTTGTTCCAGCAGCCGACCTCTGTGCGTGAATTGCAGCAGACTATTGTCACTGCATGGCAAGCAATTCCTGTCCAAACCTTGGCAAATCTCGTGAACAGCATGCCTCAACGTGTACGTGCTCTCCTGAATGCTGGTAGGGGTTACACGGAGTACTGAACTGTAATTTTACTGTCCGTAATCCCAGTCGTAATTTAACTTTTGTTTTTGTTAAAAACATTTTTGGCTAATGTGCAAAATAAAGAGATACTTCTGGAAAACGTACAGAAGTTTAACACAGTACTGTCCGTGAATTGAGTTCGATATCAGTTTACATCACTTTCAAGGATCAATTTATTTGTTTCGAAATGTCAAATGTGGTTTTTGTTTCTTCAAAAGGTCACATTAACAAAATCTACAATTATTTCAACATAATTCCAATGAACTTTTGGTTCTAAGACATCTTGAAAAGTAAGTTCACCCCCACAAAAAAAAGATTCCATATTAAATGCCAAGTCTGTATATTGTTGTGGATATGAGGATTGTGTTTTTTTATTGTGTTTTTTTATTATTATTGCTTTATTCTGGACCCTCCTTACTCCAGTTATTTATAAAGGTCAAAGGGCGTCCCATAATTAGGTCATAAACAATCACGTCAGCCAATCATAGATTTCCCCCTTGTTGATAGTTATATCTTTATTATGTGTATTAGGGTAAGGCCTTGTCTTCCATTAAGATGACACTCCATTGCACCAAGTGAAATAAGATAGATTCCCTTCATTCCCCATTCCCACTCCCAAAACTTCCATTGCCAAGCCTCAATTGCCAGCTACATCCCCTCCAAGCCTCCATTGCCAACTGCACTGGGCAGTTTCCCCGGTTTGCTACAGCCGTGGGTTGTTGATTTCGCCCCAAAGCCGCCATTAAGCATGTGCTCAGCTCGGGGAAGAAGGGCGTGCCCGCCCATCGTCATCAAGGCGGAGCCAGAGGGCCGTGCCGACCAATCAGGGCCGAGGCGAGCTGACCGATGGGCGTGTCCTGAAGGCCGGCGGCTTGATCGCCTGAGGCGCTATAAAAGCGCGCGTGCAAGAAGCGAAAGTGTGGTTGGACCAGACAAGTCAGACGAGTCCTGGAGAAAGCACGCGACGTACACACAGCAGCAGCAGCCACAGCAGCAGCAGCAGCAGCCACAGCAGCAACACAGCAGCTTCAGCCACAGCAGCTTGGGGGGCCTTGACGGCAGTTTATGAGCGCGGCCGCGAAGGAACGGCGGCTGCTAAACGCGCCGATCGTGCTGCAGTACCCGTGGACCTTCCTCTCCCTCCAGCCATCCACCTCCTGCCTTTCCATCCTTTTGTGTACGTGAGTTTGTTCTGTATGTCTTGTCCCTGGGTATTAATTAAGCTTGTATAAGTTAATAATTGCACTGTCTCTGATTCTTCTGTATATTATTTTATTATCCTTCCTTCTCCTTGGTTACTTTGAGCGTGTAAATAGTAAGAATAAATTTAGTTGTATTTCCAACCTTTTTGTCTTCTTCTTCTTCTTCACATCCATGTCGCCTTTGTCTTTTCCCTATTGAATTGAATACCTGTGGCGCGATCCGGCCAACGTTCGGGAATCGGGTTAGTCGGGGTAACTGTTCGGCCGCGGTGCCATCCGCTCGGCAAACCAACATCCTTATCCGCGGTCCGTAACAATATATATATATATATATATATATATATATATTGTTACGGTACGCGGTTAAAGATGGTATGTTTGCCGAGCGGAGGCTCCGCGACCGAACAGTTATTCCCCTAACTAAAACCCGATTTACCCCAAACTTTGGCCGTATCGCGCCGCAGCTGGTTAATCTGGAAAACTCTAAAGCGACCGAATGCAAAGAGGAAGAAGACGTACAGAAGAGTGACTGGGTTTATTATTATCCACACATATAAGCAAAAAGAAAGCAGTCACGTTTATTTACAGGGACATGAGACGCAGGTGACACAGTGAAATCTTTAGCTTATCTAACAGGCTTACTTACTACCCAGGGACAAGACAAAAGACAGACTACGAACACACTTACATGGGGAATGATGATAGAGATGGCAGGTGGATGGCTGGCGGGATAGGGAGGTCCAACTGGTCCTGCAGTACGATCGGCTCGTTGGGCAGCCGCCGTTCCTTCGCGGCCCTGCTCCAAACTGCCGTCCAGGCCTCACGCTGCTGTGGCTGCAGTTTCGGTGGCTCGAGCTGCTGTAGAGGCAGTTTCGGTGGCTCAAGCTGCTGTAGATGCAGTTTCGGTGGCTCAAGCTCGCAGCTCAGCTCTGACGCCCCAGCTCTTGTCTCCTCCCTCCTTGTCTCAACTCTGTCAAAGCTCATCTCCTCTTGGGAATGCCCCGCCGGCGGGTTATATAGGCCCCGCCCCTCAACCTTTGCGAACCTCCCCGATTGCTCTTCCTCCGCCCTCTCTAGCCAAACCCCTTGTTCATGGTTGGTTGAGTGGGGCTGGCTCACTCCTCCCCTCTATGACGAGGTGGAGACACGCCTTTCTTCTCCGACCCTGCCTCGTGGTCAATGGCGGCAATTGGAGGGGATGTAATTTGCGATGGCAATTGAGGCCTGGCAATGACGAAAGGGGCAATGGAAGTTTTGGGAATGGGAATGAAGGGAATCTACTCTTATTTCACTCGGTGCAATGGAGTATTTAAGTTAATGGGAGACACAGCCTTACCCTAAGACACATAATAAGATATAAGCTATCGAACAGGGGTATTCTATGATTGGCTGACGTGTATGCTTTATGGACTAATTACCGAGACGCCCTTTTTACCTTTATACAACTCTGGAGGCAAGAGGGGCCATATCCAACCAATGGTACACAGCAGTTTACCACAATCCAATACACACAATCAAAAAAAATGCCATCCTCATATCCGCAACAATATATATATATATATATATATATATATATATATATATATATATATATATATATATATATATATATATATATATATATATATATATATATATATATATATATATATATATATACAGTGGAACCTTGACTTACGAGTGCCCCAACTTACGAGTTTTTCGAGATACGAGCCGTCGCTCGGGCGGTTTATTGATTTGAGATGCGAGCCGAGATCTGAGTTACGAGCTTTCGCCACCCGGTCATGTGGTTATCTTGCCGTGCAAGTACAGTATCTCTGTCGTATAGCGCTGCATTTTTGTTTTCGCATGTTGGTTATTTTGAGTTTACGCCGCCAGGTGGGTTCTGGTCACGTGGTTATCTTGCCGTGCAAGTACAGTATCTCTGACGTATAGCGCTGCATTTTTGTTTTCGCATGTTGGTTATTTTGAGTTTACGCCGCCAGGTGGGTTCTGGTCACGTGGTTATCTTGCCGTGCAAGTACAGTATCTCTGCCGTCAACTTGTTCAGAGTGCCGGCGATAGCTCGCCTTCTCTTTGTGGAAAACACGGTACTGAGAAGAAGAAGAGGATGATGTGCTTGGATATAAAACACGCAATCGTCGAAAAACATGAGCGAGGTGTCGAGGAGGACGTATATAACGGCAGAGGAGAAGAGCATGCCAGGCCACAACTTGTGGATATAAAACACGCAATCGTCGTGTTTTATATAAAACTTGTGCTTGGATATAAAACACGCAATCGTCGAAAAACATGAGCGAGGTGCCGAGGAGTACGTATATAACGGCAGAGGAGAAGAGCATGCCAGGCCACAACTTGTTCAGAGTGCCGGCGATAGCTCGCCTTCTCTTTGTGGAAAACACGGTGAGATCCTTAACATCCAACAACTAATGGGACGCAAACGGGGCGCCCAGTTTAGCGGTACACACATTGATGAATCACCCTGCCTGTGATTCACCCATGACAGGTTATAGCTGGGTCGGGATTCAAACCCAGGCTGGACAGTTTAGAGTCAAGTGTGCATACCTCCAGTCCAGGCCATCCTGCCAACTTGTATGCTGCATACAGGTGAAATATAAAGCGCGAGATATTTTTATATATACTGTATATTTTAAAAAAAATTGGTGTGGTTTTTGGCGGGCTGGAACGGATTAATAGCATTTCAATGCATTTTAATGGGGAAATTTGATTTGAGAAACGAGCAATTTGAGTTACGAGCTCGGTCACAGAACGAATTAAACTCGTAAGTCAAGGTTCCACTGTATATATATATATATATATATATATATATATATATATATATATATATATATATATATATATATATATATATATATTGTTGCGGATTCGGGGGTCGGCTCTCCCCTTATCAAGGGGGGGTTAATCCCCTTGTCTTTTAAGCTGGCCGTCCCCCGATCCTGGAAGCGATGACGCTCCTTCCGGTCAGAATTAGCTAGGGTGATTGGTCAATGAAGTCCCAAATACCTACTTACTAACCTGACCGTAAAGCAGGGAAATAACTCCCGCTCGAACCACGGATAAGATGGAAATTGCCGAGCGGTTAGCAATCCGCGGCCCGAGCCATTAACAAAGACTAACCTGATCCTGAGCGGTTTCCAACTCGTGCCACAGGTACTCAATTGAAAGAAAGGACGGAGGCGATCGGATTAGGAAAACCAAGAAATAACAAGGTGATTTATTTTCACCCAAGAAGAAGAGGAAACGAAAGGAATATACAGGAGGAAGAAGAAACAAAATGACAAAGGGCAATCTTATCTTTACGGTCTTAGCTTATAACCCCAGGACAAACAGACACAATCACATGGAATTGTAGTGGGTAGGGGAGGAAGGTCCAGGCAGATGGTCAGGCTCCTCGCCTGGTCCCGACTCGTGCCATGGTGGTGATGGAAGCAGGCCGGTAGCGCGCCGCGTGTCGTTGACCACGAGCGGACCTTACAGATGTATCGGGGGGGGGGGGGGGGGGGGACTGGGATGCTACGAACGGGATAACCGTATAGCGTGCCATATCTCTCTCTCTCTCCTCTCTCTCCTCTCTCTCCTCTCTCTCCCCTCTCTCTCCTCTCCTCTCCTCTCCTCTCCTCTTCTCTTCTCTTCTCTTCTCTTCTCTCTCTCTTCGTATCAAAGGGGCACCCTCACGCAGTTCTTCTTGCACGCAGTCCTTCAAGTCCTTGCAAAAGGAGGCCGTCGAATGAAGTCCCCCGCATGAAGTCCGTTACAATCGATGGTCCCCTGCGCAGTCCGTAAAAGGACTACGCGCTTGCGCTTATATAATGCGCTTTGAGATCAATGCGCGCACTTCGAAACCACGCCCGCCAGTGAGCTCACCTCAGCCCTGGTTGGTTGGCGAGGGCTCACCGGCTCCGCCCTTGACGGCGAGTTGACAGGGCCACACCTCGTTCTCGTGTCCCGCCCCCTTTTTCCTCGGCCGGAGACCGCATGTTCAATGGCGTTTGTTTGAGCAAACTTCAGCTCAACGCAGCGAACGCTGCTGGCAAGCGGAGGCGCGTAATAGAATTCAGAGAGAGAGGTTGGCAAAATGGCCAGAATGGATTGGGACCTATTCTTATTTCATTGATGCAACGTAGATTCAACTATTGGGAACACGGCCTTATCTGACACACAATAAGGAAATAACTAAAGCTCCTATGGTGTCCTACGTGTTGTATATGGACTAACTATGGGTGCGACCTTTAACCTTTTAAATGATGGAATATTATTTACAAGTATTTACAAAGTGAGGGGTTCTCAAAACCGCAACAATATTGTTATATATTGTTACGGAACCCGACGTCGGCCTATGGTTCCCCTTTGAGGGGGGATTAGTCCCCTCGTTTGTTACTGACCGACGTGGTCCCTGAAGCTGTACCGCGACCTCCGGAAAGGCCGGTGAGCAGCTTCGTTCGCGACCGCGGATAAGATATTAATTTGCCGAGCGGATGGCAGCCGCGGCCCAAACCGTTAACAATGACTAGACCCGATTCTCAAACGTTGGCCAAATCGTGCCACAGGTATTCAATTGGGAAAAGACAAAGACGACGGATGTGAAGAAGAAGAAGAAGACGAAGGCAAAAGGTTGGAAATACGACTATTATTTATTATTACTATTTACACAATGAAAGAAACCAAGGAAGAAGGAAGGATAATAAAATAATGCAGAAAGAGGGACGGACCAGAAGGACACAGTGAAACTTAGCTTACCTATACAGTCTTACTTAACCCAGGACAGAACAAACAAAGACGGACTCACACGAATGGGGAATGGAGGCAGGAACGATTGGCTGGAATGGTTTGGGACGGCAGAGAAGGGGAGGAAGGCACGGAGCTGGCTGGAGCTTGATCCCGCACGGGACGTCGGGCTGGACCTCGACGGCCACCGATGCCACCGCAATCTGGCTCCCGCGGGGTAACGGGTCGAAGCTGCCTGGTGGAGCCCACGCTGCCTGGTGGAATCAATGCTGCTTGTGGAGCCAAAGCTGCTGGTGGAGCCAAAGCTGCTGGTGGAGCCAAAGCTGCTGGTGGAGCCAAAACTGCTGGTGGAGCCAAAACTACTGGTGGAGCCAAAACTGCTGGTGGAGCCAAAGCTACTGGTGGAGCCAAATCTGCTGGTGGAGCCAAAACTACTGGTGGAGCCAAAACTGCTGGTGGAGCCAAAGCTGCTTCTCTGGCTCACCTCAGGACGCGTCTCCCTTCTCTCTCCGAGGGCTCGTCTCGACTCATCTGCCGTCCCTGGCGCAACTCTTAGAACTCTTGGACTCAGAACTCATCTGCCGTCCCTGGCACAACTGAACTCTTGGACTCAGAACTCATCTGCCGTCCCTGGCGCAACTCAACTCTTGGACTCAGAACTCATCTGCCGTCCCTGGCGCAACTCAACTCTTGGACTCAGAACTCATCTGCCGTCCCTGGCGCAACTCTCGGTGGGGGCTGATGCAACGGGTTTTATAACCCCGCCCTCTTGAGCCATACCCACTCATTCTTGGTTGGTCGTAGGGGCTTCTTGGCTCCACCTCTTGATGACGATGGGCGGCCACGCCCTTCTTCTCCGAGTTGGAGCACATGGGCAATGGCGGCGAATGCAGTTGGCAGTAGAGGCTTTGGGAATGAAAATGAAAGGGGATCTACCTTATTTCACTTGGTGCAATGGAGAATGTCAACTAGTGGGAACAGAGCCTTAACCTACACCGAATAAGGAAATAACTGTCAACAAGGAGGAAATCTATGATTGGCTAACGTGATTGTATATGACCTAATTAAGGGACGCCCTTTTGACCTTTATACACAACTGGAGGAAGGAGGGTGATATTTTACAATGTACTACACAATAAAAAAAACACAATTCTCATATCCACAACAATATTGTTATATATATATTGTTATATATATATATATATTGTTATATATATTTATAATATAATTAGAATTTTTTTTTTTTTTTTTTTAAAAATTGTATACAGAATCGAGGCTCGTGTAAGAGCTAAAATAATGATAAATAAATTATAAATAGATTATAAATTATATCTATCTATAATTCCAGTAATCTCTGTGTGTATGTCTGTGTGTCTGTGACCGCTGTTTCTCGACAACCACGGGTCCGATATACTTTAAACTTGCCAGGTATATTGCTGGGGACCTGAGGATGTGCCTTTTCAAGGTTTCATATTAATCGGAGAAGTAGTTACCGAGCTATGTCCAAAAAACGATTCAACCAATCAGAGAGCAGCGAGCTATCACGTGTGCCGAACGTGCCGAACAGACTCTGCCTCGGACGGCACATTTGAGAGCGTATTCATTTATTTCACGTTGGCAAACTATGTTGGCGTTAAACTATGTTTTAAAACTAATTAAAACTAATTTGCGATTCTTTCGCTTTCCTGCGCGTTTGTGCATGCTATGGCGATTTCTTTACCAAACTCCGCAAGCCGTTCGCTTTGGACCAAACCATTTCATGTAAATAGAGGGGGGGGGGGGGGGGGGGATTGTCACCGTACTCGCAAGCCGTTCGCTTTGGACCAAACCATTTCATGTAAATAGAGGGGGGGGATTGTCACCGTACTCGCAAGCCGTTCGCTTTGGCTTTGCGAATGGACCAAACCATTTCATGTAAATAGAGGGGGGGGATATAATTTTAGATATACATATATATAGTACGGGCATGCCCTAGTAATATAAATTTTTATATATATATAATAATACATTTATTTTATATAGCGCTTTTCAAGAAGCCCAAAGGCACTTTGACAGAGTACAAAAAAAACAAGTGCAAAAAGACAAAAATCAATAGGTAAATAATCAAAGCAAAAGGAAGGAGAAGGAGAAGAGATAGTCAGGGGTTAAATGCTGTGGGTTAAATGTTGAATGCAGTGTTGAACAGGTGGGTCTTGAGTGATGTTTTGAATGTGGTGAGTGAGGAGGAGTCTCTGATGGTGTTAGGTAGTAGGTTCCAGAGGGTGGGAGCAGCGATGGAGAAGGCCCTGTCGCCCCAGGATCTGGATTTGGTCCAGATGGGGGGGGGGGATCAGGAGGTTGGTACCAGCAGAGCGGAGGTTGCGGATGGGAGTGTGTCTGGAGAGGAGGTCAGTCAGGTAGGATGGGGCCAGGTTATGGAGGGCTTTGTAGGTCAAGAGGAGGATTTTGTACTGGATTCTCTGGGAGATGGGGAGCCAGTGAAGCTTGTAAAGGACGGGGGTGATGTGGTCACGGGTCCGGGAATGGGTGAGTAGACAGGCAGCGGAGTTCTGAATGTATTGGAGTTTATTGGTGATTTTTTAGGGTGAACCATAGAGGAGGCGATTGCAGTAGTCCAGACGGGAGGTGATGAAGGCGTGGATGAGGGTTTCTGCAGCCGTGGAGGAGAGGGATGAGCGGAGACGGGCAATGTTTTTCAGGTGAAAGAAAGCTGACTTTGTGATCTGTTTAGTGTATTTGTCGAAGGAAAGGGTTTGGTCAAAGATGATGCCAAGATTCCGGATGTGAGGGGAGGTGGATACTGGGAAACCGTCGATGTTGAGGGCAAAGTTATGGGTGGATTTGGTGAGAGTTTTTGGGCCAATGATGATTATTTCAGATTTATCAGTTAAGTTTGAGGAAGTTGATTTGAAGCCAGGATTTTATTTCAGTGATGCAGTTTGTCAGGATAGAGTGGGTGGCGGTGGAGATGGACTTGGTGGAGATGAAAAGCTGGATGTCATTGGCGAAGCAGTGGAATTGGAGACCATGACGGCGGATTAAGTGACCAAGGGGGGACAGGTACAGGATGAAGAGGAGGGGGCCAAGAACTGAACCTTGGGGGACACCTTGGGGGAGGGCAGCAGTGGGGGATTTGCAGTTATTGATGGAGATGAACTGGCGTCTGTCAGAGAGGTATGATTTGATCCAAGAGAGGGCAGTGCCGGTAATGTTAAAGGTGGTTTCAAGTCGGGTGAGGAGGATGGTGTGATTGATGGTGTCAAAGGCGGCGCTGAGGCCGAGGAGGATGAGAATGTTGAGGTTGCCGGCGTCAGAGGAGAGGAGAAGGTCGTTGTTGATTTTGAGGAGAGCAGTTTCAGTACTGTGGTTGGAGCGGAATCCAGATTGGAATGTTTCATACAGGTTATTGGCAGAGAGGTGATGTTTGAGTTGAGTGGCCACAGCGCGTTCCAAAACTTTTGACAGAAAGGGTAGGTTGGAGATGGGTCTGAAGTTATTTAGGGTGTCAGGGTTGAGTCCAGGTTTTTTCAGAATGGGGGTAACAGCAGCAATTTTGAGGGATGGTGGGACGATGCCTGTAGACAGGGAGGAATTTATTGTTGCAGTGATGAGTGGAGAGAGAGCAGGAAGGGAGGCCTTGACAAAGCTGGAGGGGATGGGGTCAAGAGTGCAGGTGGCAGTTTTCATTCCTATGAGGAGTTCAGAGAGGTCAGTAGGGGAGACTGGGGAGAACTGAGACAGGGGTTGGCAGGATAAGGGGGGGCAGGTGGTTTGAGGGGGAGCGGGTGCAGTGGTGGTTAAGCTGTTGTAGATGTCAATTTTGCATTGGAAGAATGAAAGGAAGGAGATGCAGTTGTCTACTGTGAATGACTGGGTGGTGGTGTTCAGGGGGATGAGGAGTTTGTTTATTGTAGAGAAGAGTGCTTTTGGGTTTCCAGAGCCAGAGTGGATAATTTGAGAGTAGTAGGCGGAGCGGGCGCGGGAGAGGGCATCTTTGTAGTGCTGTAGATGGTCCTTGTAGGCTTGGGAGTGAATTGTGAGACCTGTTTTATTGCGGAGTCTTTCAAGTTGGCGAGCACGAGTTTTCATCAGGCGGAGTTCAGGGGTAAACCAGGGAGCAGAATGGGTGAAAGAAACTGTTTTGGTTTTTATAGGCGCAAGCTGGTCAAGGCAGGAGGAGAGAGTGTGGTTGTAGTAGTCAGTGAGGTCAGAAGGGGTGTGGAGGTCAACGAAGGGAGAAGTGGACATTTTTTCAGAGAGGGTGGATGAGAATGAGGTAGGTGAAAGAGCGTTTAGCTTACGAAAGTTGATAGTGCGATAATGCCTTGGTGCTGGGGTGGGGATGTTGATGGTCATAGTGATGGCTAAGTGGTCAGAGAGGGTGAGGTTGGAGCCAGAGAGATGGTGCAAAATTAATCCAGTAGAGCAGACAAGGTCCAGAATGTGACCACGGTTATGGGTAGGAAAGTTGACATGTTGAGTGAGGTTAAAGCAGGTGAGTAAATCAGTGAAGTCAGTGGTTATTGTGGAGTCAGTGGAGTCCATGTGGATATTGAAATCACAGAGGAGGAGGATTGAGGGGGAGAGGGATCAGAGCTGGGTCAGAAAGTAGGAGAAGTCAGACAGGAATGATGGGTGTGGTTTGGGAGGGCGGTAGACGACAGCCATGACTGACTGCGTGTGACCAGAGAGTTTAAAAGCCAGGTGTTCAAATGATGGAGCAGAGGAGATGGAGATGAGGCTGGTCTTGATGTCCTGTCGGTGTATTACGGCAATTCCACCACCTCGGCCCTCCGAGCATGGTTTATTGATGTAAGAATATCCATTGGGTGTAGTGAGGTTGAGTGAGAAGTAGTCCAGTGGTTGTTGCCAGGTTTCAGTGAGACAGAGAAAGTCCAGTTTATTATCCAGAATGTAGTCGTTCAGGATGAGGCTTTTGTTGTTGAGGGACCGGATATTGAACAAAGTGAGCTTCATGTTGGTTTGTACGGTGGGGATGAACCCAGGTGATTTAGCCAGGGTTTGCAGACAGGAGGTGCGATCGTGTGCGTTGCTGTGACCAGGTGTGCTGGGACGATGAGTGGGAGTGCGCTGAGCCGACCAGAGTACGGGAATGGAGTGACCTGTTTGCAAGTAAACAAACTTACGACCAGAGCCTCTATGAATATATCTGGGTCGTCGCAGGAGTCAGTGGTATTTGATTGCAGAGATGCATGATGGGGTGGAGTATGTGCTGAGCAGAAGAAGCCTTGCGGCGGAGTACCTTAGAGCCATGCCAGGCAGGAGCGAAGGGTACGAAGGGTACGTGGCCAAGGCTGAGGAGGACGAGCAGGCCTTGCCGCAGCGGCAAACGACCGCAGCCGCTAACCAAGACAGCAAAGGCCGCAGCGGCAAACGACCGCAGCCGCAAGCCAAGACAACAAAGGCCGCAGCAGCAAACGGCCGCAGCGGCAAACAGCCACAGTCGCAAACAACGGGAGCGGGCCTGAGGCAACAGTGGAAGAGCCGGACAGGCGAAGCCAGGAGCAGAGCCGGGACCGAGCAGAGAGCAGTCCCAATGGCCAAAAAGCCGCCACGACCACCAGAAAAGCAGACTATGTACAATGACCCAGTCGGAGAAGCGGCGAACAAGTAACGCCAGCATCCTCTCCAGACCGGACCGGAAGCGGTATATATATATATATAGTTACGTTTGTGGGGGTCGGCATGAAATATCTTAGGAAAGTTAGAATCGTGTAGGTTTAGAATGCCCCGTATGCCGCGAAGAATCTTGATGTAGTAAGTAGGCCGTCTGTCCGGGTAAGAGCATTTGCATGTCGCCATAAGGGGCGTGGCCTTTGTGTTAACTAGTTCTAGGGCGTAAGATTAATAAACCCCAGTGTGCAATTTGCTCCCTGTGACCTTCTTTCCATCTTTATTACTATTAAAAGCCCACCAAACAACAACAGCGATGTAATTGACTCATTCACTCACAACGCTGCCAGGGCCGACAGAAACAGCATTTGCCGATCGGCAAGGGAACCCCGTCATCCGAACATTCCCGAACAGAGATTAGACTCCCCCCCCCCCCCCCCAAATCCCCCCCTTCGCCCCCTCCCGACAGCTCGTGACGAGGAGGCCACGCCTTGATCTTCGTCATTGGGCGTCGAGCAAGGCCGTGAGGCCCCGTTTCAAAGATGACAATTGGTTGTGGCAATGGACTGATGTAATGGGACGTCGGTGATTGGACAGAGTGTGACGTCAACCGTGGAACATTTGAGAGCTAGGAGAGCAATAAGAAGCCGTCTGCCATATTGTTCTCTTCTGGTGCTGGCATTCGTTGAAGGCGGTCTCATTCTCTCTTGGCGCTGGCATTCGTTGAAGGCGGTTGCATTCTCTTTTGTGCTGGCGTTTGTTGGAGACTACATTTTCTCTCTGCTGATCCTGGCGTTTGTTGGAGGCAGTTGCATTTTCTCTCGTTCTGGTTATCGGCACGAGTGGGCGCTGTTGTCTCGGGTGCGCTGATGAGGAGATGTGTCGGAGCTTTTGGAAGTTTTGTAACGTCACAGGAGGGGGTGTTGTTGACTGTGGTGCTTTTTGGGGGAGGAGAGAGCCACGTCTCGCTTGATGGTGGAAGCGAGGAAGGGCTGGTTGGCTGCTTGTTCACGCCTGGGCGTTTTCAGCGCCATTTGTTGGTGCGCTTCCCGCGTGGTGGTTTGGAGGCGATGAACGCCAAGCACCCTTGTTGAGACCAGAGTTAAGTGCCGGCCTGCAGGAACCTCATTTATTTTTGTCCCCCATCGCACAGCGGAGCAAAAGGGGGACTATGGCTTTCCCCTCCGTCCGTGCGTGTGTGCGTGCGTGCGTAAGCGAAGGACCGCATTCGAATTTGGTGTGTGGGTGCTACCCACGTCAAAATCCAAGATGGCCGCCGCCATGTATGTCTGATGCCATGTATGTCTGAACTTTGTAACCTGAATATCTTGAAAAATAAGCGAAGTACCAACTTCTAATCTGGTGTGTGAGTGTATCTAGGCATAAGGAAGAACGCAGTTTAAAATTGGGTCGCCACGACAAAATCCAAGATGGCCACCGCCAAGTATGTCTGAACATTGTGAGCAGAATATCTTGCAAAATAAGCGAAGTACCAACTTCTAATCTGGTGTGTGGGTGTATCTTGGCATAAGCAAGAACGCTGTTTAAAATTGGGTCGCCACGACAAAATCCAAGATGGCCACCGCCAAGTATGTCTGAACATTGTGAGCAGAATATCTTGCAAAATAAGCGAAGTACCAACTTCTAATCTGGTGTGTGGGTGTATCTTGGCATAAGCAAGAACGCTGTTTAAAATTGGGTCGCCACGTCAAAATCCAAGATGGCCGCCGCCATGTATATGTCTGAACCTTGTGAGCGAAATATCTTGAAAAATAAGCGATGTCCCAACTTCTAATCTGGTGTGTGGGTGTATCTGGGCATAAGGAAGAAAGCTATTGAAAATTGGGTCGCCACGTCAAAATCCAAGATGACCGCCGCCATGTATGTCTGAACCTTGTGAGATGAATATCTTGAAAAATAAGCGAAGTACCAACTTTTAATTTGGTGTGTGGGTGTATCTCGGCATAAGGAAGAACGTTATTGAAAATTGGGTCGCCACGTCAAAATCCAAGATGGCCGCCACCATATATATGTCTGAACCTTGAGCGAAATATCTTGAAAAATAAGCGAAGTACCAACTTCTAATCTGGTGTGTGGGTGTATCTAGGCACAAGCAAGAACGCTGTTTAAAATTTGGTCGCCACGTCAAAATCCAAGATGGCTGCCGCCATGTATGTCTGAACCTTGTGAGATGAATATCTTGAAAAATAAGCGAAGTACCAACTTCTAATTTGGTGTGTGGGTGTATCTCGGCATAAGGAAGAACACTATTGTATATTGGGTCGCCACGTCAAAATCCAAGATGGCCGCCTTGCGTCTTCCACTTTCTCAATCACATCACTTCACCGACGGGGGACCTAGGTGTAACGCTTGTTATTTAATCTTTTCCCTTGTTTGTATACGAATCTGAATGGAGACGGCTCAATTAGGAATTATAGTTTTTACCTCGCCTTTCATTTTTGTCTCTTGCATTTGTTTTCATTAAATCTTTTATTTTTGGCATTTCATTCTTGTATTGTGGATTGTGCTGTCCCATATTTGTGTTTGTGGGTTCGGATTGACCCAGTGTCGGCCGTTCGATCAGATAAGGCTTCGGGCCTTTCCCGCACGTGCCAAAGACGATCCCGCAACGGTTTGAAGTACGCCTCGGAGTCAAAGCTCATTTCGGTCATCTGTCACCCACGGGTCTTAACCCCGGGGACGTATATATATATATATATATATACACACATACACATACATACATACATACATACATACATACATACATACATACATACATACACACACATATATATGAGAAATACAGCACATGACAAACTTCTTCTTGCATCTGTACAGGATTGCACTCTTGTACATTTGTCTACTACGCACAACTTGCTATTCTTTCCACCCCTCATTTCCATCTTTTATCCCTCTTATTCCAGTAATAAAATCTTCTCCTTTTTCTTTTCTTCATTTCATCCTACAATCTTCTTCATCGTAATCACTTTTTTCTGTAGGAAAAGGTCATGTGCATCGAAGGGACCAAAGAATTCCTGCAGGCTGTTGGATTTGAAATGAAGTCTCTTCCTCTTCCTGAGCAAGGTGATGGCAAGAATGATTTTTTTTTTCAGAAAATAGATGTGAAGAGGGGGTGCCAGCCCAGAGGGGAGGGCATTATTCCAAATACAAACATCTGTATGCCTTTTATTTTTTCAGTTGCACAATCTTGTGAAAAAACTTTTGGATTGACAAGACATTTTTCCTACATTCTGATCCTGCTAGCTGTTGTGGGTTTGCTTTTTTTTTGGATGCCTGACCTTGTGATTGTGTGATTGCAGAGGTCGAGGAGAATTACTTGGTGCTGCCCGAAGATTTTGATCCAGAGAAATTGCACGAACTGTGCAATCGGCTGCAGAGTGCAGAGCCGACCCGTGCTCAGCTAAACCGCGATCGCAAGTTGTTCAGACCCTCGACTCAAGCAGCTAGATTCAACCTGCCTAATGAGTTTTACAACCTGACTGTTGAAGAGATCCGCAGAGAGCAGCAGCAAAGGTGGGCCCTCGTCGTCGTCGTCGTGGCCAAGTGGGGAAAACAGACGACGGCACGCAATCATACATTACTGCATTGGTTCCCCTCAGGTTTTTGGAGGACATTGGTTTGACGGGGAGGGTTTTTTTATGACAACTGTGAAATTACCTCTCAAGTGGAGACGACTTCAATGACAGGAAGGTTAGTTGTCGACCAAAGTCTGCGGCGACCTGCAGGACCCTCTTTCACTAGCTTCTACCACTTGGGTGGGTGGGGTGATGCCATTCTTAATCCAGATCAACTATTGTTCATCTGGTACTCTGAGCAAGCTGGTACTCATTTTCTGACCTTGAAAGGTTGAATCGACACGTCTGGTGTTATTTGTGCATGACTGGGGTTTGAGCTCAGGACTCTGAGGTCGTAATGCCATGACCTGAACTGTTAAGGCACCACCATCCAATGGCAGTAAGTGTAGTTATTCCTGTTGTGTGAATCTTACTTTGTCGTAATTAATCTGTGGTGCTATGCTCCAGTGAGATGGTTGTCATGGGCCTGATGGGATTTTCTCGCATTTACATGAACTTTTATGTTTTGCTTATTGTGAATTTTCTGTTCTCATGCAGGACGGAAGAGGTTGAACGTCATGCCATGCTTCGAACAAAGGTAATGAGAGACAAAGAATTGCAACGGGAGATCCGCAAATACAACTTTGCTTTGCTGAGGATACGTCTGCCAGATGGACACCTGTTACAAGGTAATTCAGACCATTTGCATGGTTATGGTACTCGCCACAAGGCTTCCTATTATGAGTAACAGTTTAACGTGTCCACATTACTGCAGCCAAGACTTCTGGCTGTCACATCACTCAGATAGTTTGTTGTACGCTGCATCAGCTCTGACTCTTCTGATTATACAACCTTAAACTAGAAAGAGCAATCAGAGATTGCAGACCCTCGCCAGGACGTGTTTTCAGTGGTTTTTAAGGCTGTTGTGTTAAAACAAATATGGCGTTCGAAACAAATGACCGATGACATCATCTTTTTTTTTTCTCCACCAATTTATCCCGAGATCAACGGTTCTTAACCTGGGGGTCGTGACGTACGCGCATACGCGAACAAAATACTGTGTGTGGTATGTACCTTTGTTAGGTTCCTAAAAATGGGCTCAACAAATTGATATGTTATTTATGACCCCCGGAAAACCCCAAACGACCCCCCATGGGGGTCGCGCCCCCCACGTTAAGAACCGCTGCCCTAGATGATGCTCAAGAAATTGCATCTTGATCGGGTGAAGTTTTGTACTTGTCGAATTATGACGTCATTATGGAGGCACCGATGACATCATCATTAACATATGTTATTCCCCATAGAGAGTTCTTTACAATGAGCCATGTCTCAATTATTTTTCTATGCAGTGCTTTCGGAAATAGAGGTGCATTTTTTCCCATTTTTCCAAGATGGCGCCCATACCACGTGACCTATGACGTCATAATTATCATTGAAAAAATTATACAGGTGGAGTTGCACCTATGGTGAAAATTTCCTGTCAATCGGATCAACGGTTGCAGAGAAAATCATATTTATTCTGTGCGGACAAACAAATGGATTTGAATGCAATGTCCTCTCCTCAGGCGAGGGTAATAATTGAATTGGCCACAGGTGGACTCGGTTCAAGTTGTAGAGACATCTCAAGGATGATCAAAGGAAATTGGATGCACCTCAGCTGAATTTGGAGTGTCATAGCAAAGGGGTTGAATACCTATTGACTCAAGATATTTCAGTGTTTCATATTTAATTATTTTGTAAAACCTTTTTTTTTTAAAGTTTAACTTTGACATTATGGGGTATTTTGTGTAGATTAGTGACAAAAAACTCATTTTAAATTCAGATGTAACACAACTTGTAAAAAAGGTCAAGGGGTGTGAATACTTTCTGAAGGCACTGTTTGTGGTCGCTCAGCTATTCTGCTGCTCTGTCACTTGTAAGATCGGCCGGTGTGGCCTGGGTCAAGATTGCTCGAGGATAGATGTTAAAATGGATTGTGAAGCACAGTCCAGGTGAGCCGGTTTGTATCCACAATGCAGGAACCTTCTACGCACGTGAAACGATGAGCAATTTGTTTGAGTTTGTGCGATCATGCCTGCACAACAAATGGCAGCCGTTTGAGCTGATTGGACCTGACGGACACAAGCTTCCTGAGGACAAGGCCCTGCTGGTTGAGAAAAGACTGGTAAGTTATCTGAAAGTGCCATTTATTATTGCTGTAGATGTCACCATCTGTGATCAGCAGTTATCTCATGAGGTAAATACCAATGAAACGAAACCACCAACAGGATATTAATATTACTGTATCTCCTATTTGGAAGAGATGCTCGAAATTGGGGCCCGAGGCAATGATCCCAACTATGGCATGGCTTTCCTTTCTTTGCACCAGGCACCTGCCGCCTTGGTTACCTTTGCGTGGGAAGTGTCCGTGCAAGCGGATGTGGAAGCCGCCGGGGTCACCCAGGACTCTTGCCTTGAACCCGATCTCCTGATGTCTGTTCTTACGCTCTTCTGAAGACACCATTGTGGACGAGTGCTGGTCCCTCTGGTTCTTGGGCAGCTCGTGCAATATGATCACTCTATGTTTGTAAGGTCTGCAAATGTGCGATGACTATTTGGTTCTGTGTCATGCTTTCTGACCAAAAAAGAAAGTGTTTCTATCTCCATCACCACCTGATGTGTCTGCTGTGCTGTTACGTGCCATGGATCTGAGGTGATTTGGGTATCTATTTATTTGGGTGTTATTTCCTTTTGACATTAAGGGGTTACAATTCTGGCCATTATTACCATTCCGACTGAAGATATGAGGGGGAGTGGGGGGAAGGATTGGAGGGGGAGCGGGAGGAAGGGGGTGCTGGGGGAAGGGGGTTGAGGGGGAGCGAGGGGAAGGGTGTGTAGGGGGAGCGGGGGAAAGGGGGTGTGGGGGGAGGGGGTGCAGGGGGAAGGGGGTAGAGGGGGAGCGAGGGGAAGGGTGTATAGGGGGAAGGGTGTGGAGGGCGTGCGGGGGCAAGGGGGTGCGGGGGGAAGGGGGTGGAGGGCGAGCGGGGGGAAGTGGGTGTAGGGGTTGCTTCACCTGGATTTGAGGTATTTTAATGCCAGTTGGAAACACAAGTCAAGAGGGAATTCTCTTGAAACCATCTCTTGTAAAATAAAGCTACTTGGAGAGTTCAAGGTTGATGGAGACTATTTATTGTATAACATGCTTGTTAAATGTGTAATTGTTGTGCAATTATATTGTTAATACCAAAAGGAACTTCCGCAGGAAGTCAGATCAGTGCCGCTCAAAGCATTGCGTAAAACGATGACGGCTAACAAGGGCATTCCGGAACAGGTGAATCTTGGTTCCTTTTGAAGGAGAACATCCATCTCAGGACAGGTGCTTTTGAACATCAAAGCAACTGAAGTTCACACGAGAATGTCTGCACAATGTGGGGATGATGCTCGTCTGTCGGAGTTGTGCTTCAATGGCGCTGTCGGTTCTCAGGATGGCTGTGAATCGGTGACGTCTTGAGCATCATCATTTGCAATCAACTGCTGTCACTCAAGCAAACATGAATCGTTCTGAACAGATCTTGGAGAATCACGGGGTTATTATATGTGAAATGATCATTCTTACGTGGAATTCGATAAAGCTGGTGCAAGATGAGCACCAAATGACCCGAGTACTCGAGAGCAGATGGATTAGGAAGGTGTAAACCGTTCTCCACTGAGTGCAGACATTTCTTGAATGGTCAAAATATGCCAGACGTGGTACTTCTTGTCCCACCTGGAGATGGACACAGGGGTCAGGGAGATGTGCCACGGGAAATAAACAACTGTTTTGAAAAATGATGTGCACCTCTATTAGCCTGCATGGGTGGGACTGACACCTTTTTACGAGGGTGTTTCCGGCAGGTCAATCGTTGTGTTCTTTTCAATGTTATTGAATTTTCGGATGTCGTGCAGATACATAATGGAAGAGGAAGTGGGATGGTGACAAAGGAAGATGCTGCTATTTTGTAAGTTGGAGATCCACCAACGAGTGTGGGAGCGTTACGAGCTGCGGAATAAACGGACTTGCACCTTGTAATACAAACAAATACAAACATATAATTTCACAAACTTCTTATTTTCTTGGTTTTTGGTGTTCATAATCACTAATTTGACAATCTTTGGATTCCTTGGGCCTGGAAACATAGGATTAGCATTTAGAATGAAGTTTCTATGTCATTGAAGAGCTGAGATATTCGGAAATTCTTATTTTATGGTGGCCATTTTGAAATCCAAAATGGCGGCTAGGCAGGCATCTGCGCAAAAGTAAACATTGATTTTCAGATTCCTGATGCCATAAGCTTCTCAAAAACGCACTCGTTTGCTAATCTCCATCAATTTTGAACAAGAATACATCGTGAACCTGACTGAATGAATATATGAATGATCGTTTTAAGGCCATTTTTCCCCGCTAGAGCGGGGGTTAGCCTTGCGGGCCCCATGACAATCATGGTTCCCTGTTTGAGGCAATGGTTTTTATGGCCGGATGCCCTTCCTGACGCGAACCCTTGGTCGCCTCTTACCGGGGTACACACCGTGATATTCTAAACCGGGGTACACACCGTGATCATTCACACCGTGAAGCTGACTATTGTAATTAATCACACTGTTTCCTTTCAGTTTGTGTGACAAATCATCAATATATATAAATAAAATAACCACCTTTAGAGGCCATTTTTCCCCGCAAAGCGGGGGTTGGCCTTTTTCGGGAACCGTGGTTGTTGTTGTTTTTCGGTCCCCTTTTTGAAGCAATGTTTTACGGCTGGATGCCCTTCCTGACGCCAACCCTTTTTGCCGCCTTTAACGACAAACAGGGAATTACCAGTGAACTGGTACTCAATTAGCCGACCTCGGAAGGATGACAGGCTGAATCAACCCCCCTGGCGTTAATTCAGCAATCGACCGGGATTCGAACCCAGGATCCTTGGATCCCAAGCCGGCACCCTAACCGCTAAGCCAACACCAGGGATGAAGCTCCAATTCCATATGTGCACTTCCTTTTTTGTCTGGGAGCCAGTGAAGCCCACAGTGCATCCCCCTAAATTATGTTAATTAACTAATTTGCATAATCATGAATATTCGTTGCAATTAGAAATGTTGCTTCAAATTCGAAAACTGTCAAATTCAACACTTCTCAGAAATTAAAGAAGAGGTTTATTGGTTCATGAGTTATCAAGTGACCACTATATTCGTCATGGGTGTGTATGTGTATGTGTCTGTCTGTCCGCAGCATAACTACCCGATGATATCCGATCTTGATGAAACTTGGGTGGGAGGTTGATATCACGATCTAGTTGTGTCCTGCCGAGAGTGGGCGTATTGCACCCATTGTGAGCGGAGCCACGCCCGAAAAAGATGTCTTTTTAGGGGGTAATCGGGTTCAATCGGGTTCTACATCTTCTCCGAGGGGTTTGGTGGAATCTGACAGGCTGTTCGGTATTTGGTTCGGCCAATGTCATGTGTCTAGCCCCACGGAGCTCGATTTTTCATTTTCGCCCCAAGGGCGAACACTCTCACTTATGTTTCTCTGAAAAGACCGACTGGACAACCTTCCCATCCACTTTCTGAATAATCCTCTCCAAGAAGTTCTGTTACTCAAGCTTTTGGGTCTCACTATCTGCCATGATCTTTCCTGGGAAAACCACATTTCCAAGCTGGCCTCCAAAGCCAGTCGCCGACTGGGCATCCTCTGTCATGCGAAGTCCTTCCTTGGCACGCCTGAGCTCCTCACCACATACAAGGCCTTCTACCGCAGCTCAATGGAATACTGCTCTCCCCTCTGCGCTGGTGCTCCTGCCTCACACCTAGCTCGTCTTCACGCTGTTGAAACCAAAGCTTTCAGAATCATTGGAATCTCCCGCGATGAAACTAACTCCGAGGGCCTTTCACTCACTCACCGCAGGCAGGTTGGTGGTCTTTCTGTCTTCTACCAACTCTTCTCCGGCCTTGCTCCTCCAGCTCTCTCTGGGCTCTGTCCCACAAATATTCCTACAGGTCGCACAAGATCTGCCTGCAACCCTCTTATGGTTAAACTGCCAAAATCAAGACTCTCTGCTCACCTTCACTCTTTCATTCCTCTTTTCTCCTGCCTCTGGAACAAACTCCCTCACTCTCTTCAATCCCACTCCTCCCTCCAGGTCTTTAAAACAGCTGTTCACCACCATCTCTTATCTTCCCCCATCCACAACCTTGATCTTTTCTGCCCCCGCTAATTTCACCCCAAAACTACTTTTTCGAAATACCAACTTTTCCTGGAAGTCCTTAGTGTCCTTGTTTTATACTTCTCCCACCTCCCCTCCCCTTCTCATGCCGCCTCCCCCCAAGCCCTCTCCCTCCCACACATTCCCGATGTCCCTGCTCTCAAATGTGTTTATGTGCTTCTCCTTCTCTCCCCATCTTGTCTGCCGCTCCCCTTTTTATATACTTTGTTTGTTTGTCTGTTTGATTTGTTTGTGTGATAAATGTTAGCTCTTTTACGAGCCTCGATTATGTATACAAAAAAGAAAAAAAGACAAGGTCACGAAATTTAGAAAAGTAGATTTTTGATGGTTTTATTGCATTGTTCGCTTCCTGATAGGGTGAAATGTTGTACATGAGCTTTATATTATCACATACATCATGAAATAAGTTTTCCAACAAATTTCAGAATCTTCGACCTTTGAAGGTCACAAAGGTCAAATTTTCAAAGTTGTCAGAATCGAACCGAATTTTCAGTATTATGTAGCTAACTAACCTCATAACTGATTATACATTATTTTCTCTCATTTCAAGGTCAGTAACCTTCGTTTTGACATTTCCAAGCCAGCACCACACACAATTACTTACAGCTGGCTCTTAAAGGCCTGTGCACGCAGCGCATTGGGGCCCTTTGTAAATAGGCATGTACACCGCATGTCGGGGGCCGACACCTGCCACGTGCCCCCGACCCCCCAGTCCGGGCCTGTTTCTGTTATAGTCCGTCCTTTGTCATTGAATACCGCTTGCTCGTGAACCATCGTCGTCTCCTGACTTGTTTTTTTTTCTTTCTTTCATGTCCTTTTTCAATCCAAGTCGATGCTCATGGATGTGTATTTGCTCAGAAAATGTGAATCGTTGATCTTATTAGTTGGAAGAATCCCATACAAGTAATGAATTCTTTTTTTTTTGCAATTTCTTTTTTTTGTTCTTGGTTTTTCAACTTTTTTTTCTCAAAAAGTTGAGGCTCATGGAGGAGTATTTGCTCAAAAAATATGGTTCACTGATCCTTTTATGTAGAATGTATATGTCCACAACTGTCAAAAATCCTACACCGACGCAGCCATTGGGCCTGAGACCCAACGCATGTATTTGTGTAAAGTTTTTTAATTTTCATGTTTTTGTCACTTTGTTGGGCTAGCAGCTAGGGTGCCAGATTAGAATCCTAGGATCCTGGGTTCGAATCCCGGTTGATCGCTGAATTAATGCCAGGGGGGTTGACTCAGCCTGTCATCCTTCCGAGGTCGGCTAATTGAGTACCAGTTCACTGGTAATTCCCTGTTTCTCATAAAAGGCGACAAAAAGGGTTGGCGGCAGGAAGGGCATCCGGCCGTAAAACATTGCTTCAAAAAGGGACCAACAAAAACAACAACCACGGTGCCCGAAAAAGGCCAACCCCCGCTTTGCAGGGAAAAATGGCCTCTAAAGGTGGGTTTTTTTTTTTTTTTTTGGCACTGAATTATTTGTGACCAAGTTATAGGAGCATATAATGAGGCTCATATCAAGAAAATAATGATATAACATTGTAGTACAACAACATTTATGCAGGGCCTCAAAGGCCCCAGGCCTGCATTCGTGTGATTTTCGGGTTATAAGTGAAGAATAAAGATTTTCCCACGAGCCTGAATGAAATTTTTATTTATGTCACTGAATTTTGTGGTGTGTGTTTTTGGTGTGTGTGTGTATGTGCGGTGTGTGTGCGTTCGCATGATAATGTAAAGCGCCATGAGGGTCGTTTACTCTGCTTGATGGGGCTATATAAGACTATTATTATTATTACTGAATTTTGTGTATTATTTTCTTGATGTGAACCCAGTGGTATCCACGTAGACATTGCACACTCTCTTCAATCCCACTCCTCCCTCCAGGTCTATAAAACAGGTGTTCACCACCATCTCTTATCTTCCCCCATCCAAAACCATTATTTTTTTCTACCCCCGTTAATACACCCAAATCCATCTTTTTCAAATTCTGTTTCCTTTCCTGAAAGCCGCTCTAGTGTCCATCTTGTTTATCCCTTGTATTTTGGGGAAGGGTATCCACATCTTATGTGGATACCCTGCCCCAGCCCACTCCCTTCCACAGATCATCCATGCCCCTGTTCTTTGCTGGTCTTGGTATACGGGAAAAAAAAACAAAAAAAAAACGCAAGCACAATCCCTCTAAGGAAGAATGAGGTCCAATTTTACCCCCTCCTCCCACACCTACAGGATGCCTATATCACTACTCTATCCAACAAGATAACAACGACACTTACACCCCCAGCAGCTTCAGAGCATCTTACTATAATTCACCAAATGTCCGTTTGTCTGTCTGTCTGTCTGTCCATTTGAAGGTACCGTAAAAACTGCTGAACCGATCGCAACGATATTTTGGGTGGGTAATTCTTGGATCTCCAAGAGTAAAATAAGCTATATTGTTTTTCCAATTTCTGCTTTGGTCTCCAGCATTCTCAGGTTTGGACTCCCGCATAACATTTGCGTTCGCATCACGTTCATTGTGACGATGTTGTTTTCCCGGGTGCCACACAAAGGGCTGCACCGATCGCTGCACGGCTGCACCGATCGGACTCGGTGACCTTGGACAAAGACCTTTTCTAAGGACACCGGTTGAATCCGTGCTCGAGAGAATTCCATCCCCCTCGCCGCCATCACGGCCGTCTCTCCAACTCACAATCCCACGAGATATGCGGAAAGGACGCAAAACCAATTATCTTCTTTTCGATTCGTATATAAACATCATTAAAAGGGAATAATGACCTCGGCCAAAGTTCAAACGACGTTTAATCTCCACATGAGAGAATTCCACATAGCTATTTGGGCGGTGCTATTCCACATAACTATTCCAAGCTACCAGATCGCTGTCCATCGATCTTGCCATGGCCGGAACAGCTATCGGCTCAAAATCCTTTTAACTGTTGATTTGGTAATATCACGATTTGAAACACGATGGAATAATATTTACCGATATGAACAGTGATGTGGTTTTTATTGAAATTCTAAAGATACTGTTTAGATTTTGATGATTTGCGTACCCACCCTAGCACCGATACCTGCCCTACGGGCTTCAATTGGGAGGCCCAAATGAAAAGGTAAAATATCAGAAATTGAAGGCTTTTTTATTTTAAACGATTCATATAAACATCCGTTAAATCATATCACACGCAAATCATCAAAATCTAAACAGTACATGGCGCCCATGACGGAGTTGTTAGGGTTTTAACGAATATTAAAATTAATTGCGCCTCCCAATTGAAGCCCCGCCCTCAGGGCGGGTACCGTTGCTCGTATTCTGAAATTAACTCACACAACTTCTAAGAGAGACAGAAACAAAGCAGCCACAAAAGCAGTGCAAATGACGTCATCATGGTTTATACTTTTTATTTGCATACAAAAAAAACAACACCCCAGAGGTCCTACTCTCCACGAGGGACTCAGTGTAATCACAGATCGATTATGCCCAGAGAATCAGGAATACGACGCCATTACTTCAACAATATTGCACGAGTAAATGAGAAACTTGAACAATTCAAACAAGTCACCCAAACACTGCTCACCAAACCTTTGGGTCACGTTTTATGCAAATTAAAGATTAGATAGATCGACAGAAGTTCAGGTCTCAGAATAATAAGGAAATTAATGCTGCAAAGTTAACGTTAAAAAAAGAAAATAACGAAATCAACAATCCTTGAGAATAAGTAGTAAAGGATTCTCTCATTCACTCACACAAAAACAACATCATGGATGCACAAGATTAATAAATGTGCGAGCAGGTGGGCACACCCTGATCCCTAGGGGATTTGCCCCTGCTCAGACCTGATGCCAGTGCTAGAGTGGACTGTGGCTAGAGCATCAATGGCACTGGAGACATCACAGTTCCGTGAAAGAAGCAAGCGAGACAGCTCTCCATTTTCGTCACCGAAACCCATGGATAGCATTTGAGAGAGTGCTTCAGCGAGGCGTTTATCTGCATCTGGAGTGTGACAGAAGAGCAAGAACGAAACAAATGACACTTGGCATCTTATTATATAGCAGGGAGGTGGGGGCTGCAGGAATGACTCAAACAAAGCTCAATCCACTGAGCCTTGCACAAGAAGACTTTCTCAATGGTGTTATTTTTATTATTTATACAGACATCTTTCTTGCCTCAAGAGCTAAAAAAAATAATTGCAGATGTGTGACAGGAAAGAAAGGGGCAAGAAGAGATGTTTGAGGGGCTGATGAGACAGCAGGATGTCTCAAGTACAATACAAGAAGAGATGTTGCATTATGATGTCTGATTCCTTAATATCTCTCCCTGGTTACTCCCTCCTCCGGTATGACAGACCTGAGCCTCGTCCTGGTGGTGGGGTTGCTGGGTCTTTATCAAAAACTCTTCCTCACTCTGCCTGCACTGCCCTCTCTCCACCCCACCCCCAGGAGTACCTCTGGCTACGGCTTCCTCTCCGCTCCCACCTTTTGTTCATATGTGTTCTGTACCGTCCTCCAAACAGTGATGACTCCATCTACATCTCGCTATCTGATAACATGGACCAACTTCTATCTACTCATCCCAACGCTCTCTTCAGGTGTTCCTACAGGATGCCTATATCACTACTCTATCCAACAACATAACAACTACACTTACACCCCCAGCAGCTTCAGAGCATCTTACTATAATTCACCAAATGTCCGTTCGTCTGTCTGTCCATTTGAAGGTACCGTAAAAACTGCTGAACCGATTTGCAAGATGTGGATACCCTTCCCCAAAATACAAGGGATAAACAAGATGGACACTCATATGTGGCGATTTCAATATTTATTTATTTATTTTTTTGTATACATAATCGAGTCTCGTGAAAGAGCTAACATTTATCACACAAACAAATCAAACAGACAAACAAACAAAGTATATAAAAAGGGGAGCGGTGGACAAGATGGAAGCACAGAAACACAACATTTGAGAGCAGGGACATCGGGAATGTGTGGGAGGGAGAGGGCTTGGGGGGAGGCGGCGTGGGAAGGGGGGGGGGGAGGGAGAAGTATAAACACAAGGACACCAAGGACTTCCAGGAAAGAAGTTGGTGTTTCAAAAAAGTGGATTTGGGGTGAAATTAGCGGGGGTAGAAAAGATCAAGGTTTTGGATGGGGGAAGATAAGAGATGGTGGTGAACAGCTGTTTTAAAGACCTGGAGGGAGGAGTGGGATTGAAGAGAGTGAGGGAGTTTGTTCCAGAGGTGGGAGAAAAGAGGAGTGAAGGTGAGCAGAGAGTCTTGATTTTGGCAGTTTAACCATAAGAGGGTTGCAGGCAGATCTTGTGCGACCTGCATGAATATTTGGGGGACAGAGCCCAGAGAGAGCTGGAGGAGCAAGGCTGGAGAGGAGTTGGTAGAAGACAGAAAGACCAGCAACCTGCCTGCGGTGAGCAAGTGAAAGGCCCTCGGAGGTAGCTTCATCACGGGAGATTCCAATGATTCTGAATGCTTTGGTTTCAACAGCGTGAAGACGAGCTAGGTGTGAGGCAGGAGCACCAGCCCAGAGGGGGGAACAGTATTCCATTGAGCTGCGGATGAAAGCCTTATATGTGGTGAGGAGCTCAGGTATGCCAAGGAAGGACTTCGCACGACGGAGGATGCCCAGTCGGCGACTGGCTTTGGAGGCCAGATTTGAAATGTGGTTTTCCCAAGAAAGATCATGGCAGATAGTGAGACCCAAAAGCTTGAGTGACAGAACTTCTTGGAGAGGATTATTCAGAAAGTGGATTGGAGGGTTGTCCAGTCGGTCTTTTCGGAGAGACATCGTAAGAGTGAGATTTGTCAGGATTGAAAGACATGTTCCACTTGTTTGCCCAGTCTGTGATTTTGTCCAGGTCTGCAGAGAGTGAGGAGCCTGCAGACTACCGATCTGAGGGATGAGGAATGGAGCGGCAGAGTGGAGTCATCAGCAAAGAGATAGAGAGGATTTTCAAGAGCGTAAGAGAGATCATTGATGAAGACCAGAAAAAGCACAGGGCCCAGTACACTGCCTTGGGGAACTCCAGCCTGAACAGGAAGAGGAGATGAGAGAAACCCATTCAGGGCCACACATTGACTACGACTAGAGAGGAAGTCTGCCAGCCATGCGTGGAGATTTCCATGGATACCAAAGGAGGAGAGTTTGGTGAGCAGAGCGGGGTGCCAGACGGTAGCGAAGGCACGTGATATGTCAAGGGAGACAGCTCTAATTTCCTGTTTGGCATTGAGGACCTCCATCCATTGTTGAGACAGAATTGTCATCATGTCAATTGTCATCATGCCAGCTGGCTGGATGTGGGTACCTCTCTCACCAGCCATGGCTCCTCAGCAAAGGACTTCTATCACTCATTGGGATTGACACAATCTGTCAATTTCCCGACCCGGATCTCAGTCAATGGAGTATCTTCGAGACTTGGTTTTGATTAACTTCCCTGCAAATGTCTGCTGCTCTTCTTCTGCTCCAATCGGTTCATCGGCCCATGGGCTTGTTAAAGTGGAAGTCTCTCTGGCCATTCTCAGAGAGCCTCCTCAGCGTCGACGAGTCTGGCATTTCACTCAGGCCGACTGGCATGGTCTTCAAGCAGCCATCAATCATCTGGACTGGTCTCCCATCTCTACTGCCTCTGACATAAACTCATCCTGGGAATTCTTTCAAAGCAAACTGCTCTCTCTCATGCACAGATCTATCCCATCTAGTCTTCAGTTGTCATACCCTTCCTCCCATCCATGGTACATGGAATCTTGTGGTGAGGCAGTTGCCCTGAAACAACTTGCCTTCGCCTCCAGGAAGGCAAATCCAATGGTAGGAAATCTCATTTCCTTTCACAAAGCCTGGAACAAGTGTGTCCACCTCTCAGGAGAGCCATGAAACAATATCTCTCCACTCAAGACTGAACTCTCAAACCCGTCTCCCTCTTCCAAATCCTGGTGGTGTCTGGTAAAATCTGTTTCTAGTGTTTGTTCCCCTTCCATCCTCTCCCTTACCTCAAATGGCTACACAGCTGACTCCGCACGTAAAAAAGCTGAATGCCTCAACTCTGTGTTTGCCTCAAAATATTGTGTCCCAAATCCATCCCTCTCTGTACCCACCGTACCCAGTCGTATCCAGCTGATCCTGGACTCTGTCCTTCTCTCCTGACAAGGTGGAGACGTTATAGTCAATCCTCGACCGATTCTGCAACTGGACCAGACGGCATCAGCCCACGGGTCCTAAATTCCTGCTCTGCCGCTCTTTCACTCCCTCTCTCTGTTCTCTTCACTCTCTCTTTTGCTCAAGGTCATCTGCAATCAGCTTGGAAATCAGCCAACATTACCGCTTTACACAAAAAGGTGCAAAAACAGATCCTTGCAACTACAGACCAATCAGCCTTCTCCCAATTATGAGCAAAGTCATGGAATCCATCATTGCTTCGGATATCAAATCCTTCCTCTTCTCCAATGGCTTGATCTCCGATCATCAATTTGGTTTCAGACCAGGTCACTCTACTCTGGACATGCTGCTTCTGCTGTCTCAACAATGGATGGAGGTCCTCGATGTCAAACAGGAAATTAGAGCCGTCTCCCTCGACAGATCTGGTGCCTGGTGTTGGTCTAGCGGCTAGGTTGCCAGCTTAGGATCCTAGGATCCTGGGTTCGAATCCCGGTCGATCGCTGAATTAACGCCAGGGGGGTTGACTCAGCCTGTCATCCTTCCGAGGTCGGCAAATTGAGTACCAGTTCACTGGTAATTCCCTGTTTGTCGTAAAAAGGCGACAAAAAGGGTTGGCGGCAGGAAGGGCATCTGACCGTAAAACATTGCTTCAAAAAGGGGACCAAAAAACAACAACCACGGTCCCCGAAACAGGCCAACCCCCGCTTGCGGGGAAAAATGGCCTCTAAAGGTTTGTTTTTTTGTTTTTTCCCCTCGACATATCACGTACCTTCGATATGGTCTGCCACCCTGCTCTGCTCACCAAACCCTTCTCCTATGGTATCCATGGAAAGCTACACGCATGGCTTACAGACTTCCGTCAGAGAGTGAGAGTAAGCACGATGTGATGATGAGCAGCACTTCTGAAAGACTGGAGGAGGGCAAAAAGGAGAAGGGGTACCAGTTCCAGACAAGGGGGTAACAAAAGGAAGGAAATGAGGTTAAGGTTCAGCTTCGAATTGTGGAGGACAACCAGGTATTGGATTCTGGAAGAACATGAAATAATATGGAAATCCTTAGACTCTATCACATGCAGTAGGGCAAGATGTGAAGAAACTTCATCAGTCCAAAGTGGAAACTCGTACTCCAATATACTTTGGATGAAGACTGTATACACTGTAATCATCTCTAAGCAACTGAAAATTGACATAACCCCACAGAGAATACCATGGTGTCAGCCTATCTTGGTGAAGTGAATGCCCAGACAGGTTGTTTTTGTAAGATATATGAGCTCAAGGGACGCGGCTCCTCTTCCAGGGGTTGGCCAGAGATATTGATTGGGGGGTAGGGGGGAGAGGGGATGTTTGAAATACGATCTTTGCAGAGGGACAGAGTGAGATCATGAGATTTTCCAGAGTTGAAAGAGATATTCCAAGTGGTGAACCAACAACCTTTTCCCAAATCTGCAAAGATGGATGCTGCAGTAAATAATCTGCTTATCAGAAGTGTGGTATACCCTTCTGCACATGGTAGTGGATATATAATCATCTGTACAACCGAAACGTGTAAAGAGGATTATATATGGAAGCAAAACGGTCACCGATGTCGACAAACAAAGAGGTTGGTCTTCAAACTGTGCCTTGAGGTACACCAATTCAAGAAAATGCTATGAAGAGCAACTTCATTTGTCTGCAAAATCTCAGCTCATGGAAGAGTCGGGAGATATGCCAAAATTGACAGTACAGTATACTAACAGTGGGGTGGTGGTAAAAAAAAAAGTTGGACACAACAAGAATGAAAGTAATGAAAATGAAAAGAGGCAAGAAGAGGAGGAAAGCAGAATAACCTGCAAGAGTTGGGTTTGGTAGGGTTAGTATTTGTGGAAAATAGAAGATAGTAATGGATTACATGAGATGGTCGTGCTCTGCTTGTGTGAAGCCATGGAGGGAAGAGTGCAACTGAACAGTCTTGAGAAGGCAGTTCCATATATAAAGGAAAAGAGGAACAAAAGGATGGAGGGGGGTTAAAGCCGAGATCTTCGGAAATGGCCTTATTGGAAGAAAGAGCGGGTCCTGGAGGAGCAGAAGACAGAAAGCAGAGGAAGCTAGACTGGAGGAGAGGATGCAAAAATAGAGGATACTGACCTACCTGTGATGTGAGAGCATTGGGCCTTTTGCTTTAGCCTCATTGAGAGAGATGCCAATATTGTTAAGAACATTGGACTCCACACATTCCAGTGGACAGGTGAGAGACTTGGACTCCAGTCCATAGGGTAGAGCGTTACTCCAATGAGCTACGGATAATGGACTTGTTGGCTGTGAGATGTTCTGATCTTCCAAGGTACGACAACATGGAGGATGCCCAGTATGTGGCTAGATCTGGAGCCAAGGTTTGCTATGTGGTGGCTCAGGGGAGGCTATGGCTGATGGTGAGGCGCACAAGTTTAAGACATGTATAGAAGTGTTGTATCTGCTCACAGAGAAAATCTGAGGACGAATGAAGGAGGAACACCTGCATACCATATATGCAGACAGCCTATGTACCAGGCATTACCATAAGCTCAGAAGATGTCCAGAGAGATGACCCCAATCTCCTGTTTGCGATGTCGTGCATCCTTCCATTGTCGGTTTTAATGGAGCAACATGACCTTGGTAGAATATCGGAGGTAGAAGTATAACCGATGATCTGAGATTAGAGAATGCCAAAAGAGGCAATGCCCAATATCCACAGCAATGACAAGATTCCAGCACTTTGCTCATGTTAAGGAGAAGGGTCTGCATTCGATTGGACCAGATTTTAAACTCTTCCTGTGAATTGGGAAAAATAGGCAACTCTCGAAGATTAAGGCAGCAGACCATTTGAGATAGTCCTGTGGAAGAGGAAAGAAGAGAGAATAGGACTGAAGTACAGTTTGTAATTGAAATCAGGTTCCAAAACTAGATTTTCTAATCATCCAATCGGGACGGACATTTCAAGTATTGTTTCAATCCTATTATACCTTCATTTGGAACGGTCACCTTCGCCTTCTCATTCAGCGGTTTTGGTTCTTGACCTCCAGCCTCTTCAGGATCAGCAACTGTGGAAGGCTGTGGCTCTCCATCTGTGCTGCCATCTTTTGCATCAGTTACCACATGGGTCCACTCCTCATCACTCGAAGTCATTTGAACATCTGCGGTCTGTAAAAACACAAGAATTTTTCGTGAAAAGGACAGTCACCTTTAACATCTTCTAGCACATCCGGAAAATGTACAACAAGGATAACCAAAACGATACTGATAACCAAAGCAACCTGTATATAACAAGGTAGCAACGTGGCAAGGACGTGATGAGCAAAGCGGCCTTTCCCTGCAAAATCAGTAAACACACTTCACGAGTGGCATGAGCGATTCCTTACCTGCTCCTTTGAATCTGCCTTCTTGTCCTGCTTGGGTTCATTGTCTGGGTGGGAATCTGTCCCAGGTTTTTCTTCGCAAGGGCCAGTCCATGTCTTGGTGCCCTAGTTAATAGCATTGACACCATTAACAATCCTACCTACATGAAATCACGACTCTTAAATACCAAAGAAAAAAAAAGCCAGGTTTTGGATTTTAAAATGGAAAAATAAAATCGCAGTGGAGCGAATGGAATATCCGCAAGTGAAGGACCTTAAAACTGCAGTGGCCAAATAAGAGTACACACCTGCCCTGTGGATGAACAACGAGAGTGGACACCATTGTGATCCACGTCCACAGTCACATTAATACCTGTGAAGATTCAGAGATAAAATTTAATGATCGCAGAAACTGAAAAAGGTGTTTTTCCAGATTGATGTTAGAGGTGTGGTTAATGTATCCCCTGACCCCCAAAATATAAATAGCGAAAAAAAACAACGTTCCAAGTATTGTGGGGTTACCCAAGTATTGTGGGGTTACGTGTCAGAAACTCACCAAGTGGGTCAAGCATGGCTGCCACGTTCTCACCTACAGTATGCAGAAACTCCTCATTTGGGTCACCTGGGACACATGTGAAAACTCATACAATCACGTTCTTAATCCCTGTCTTTTTTTAATTTTTTTTAATACAAGATCGAGGCTCGTGAAAGAGCTAACATTCATCGCACAAAAAGTCAAACCGACACAAACCAACACATAAAACACAAAATAAGGGGAGCGGTAGACAAGATGGGGAGAGAGGGTGAAAGAGACAAACATAACATAACATTTGAGAGCAGGGACATTGAGAGAACTGTGGGAGGGAGAGGGCTTGGGGGGAGGTGGGAGAGGTATAAAACATATGGACATTGCAAGGACTTCCAGGAAAGAAGTTGGAATTTCGAAAAAGTGTATCGGGTGAATTAGTGGGGGTAGAAAGTAGAAAGCAGGGGTCTTGATTCAAAACCTATATTGACATTTAAGGTACCCTGCACTTCATAAAACACATTAGTCCAAGCACCGTCACACAACAATAGAGTGCACTCAGAGAATATTGATGATAATAACATCCTTACAATGGTTGGCCGTGCCACCTTCTTCAGTTGCTGATCCACTGAAGAAATGGGGATCACATGGAGCGGCATAGAATTGAAAGAAAGGTGGAGCATGTGGAGCTTGTGGACCACGACCACGAGGACCATGGGGTCCTTGAGGTCTGTGAGATCCGTAAGGTCCGTGGGGCCCAAATGGTCCATGGGGCCCGAGAGGCCCGTGGGGCCCTCCTGGTGGAAATCCACCTGCCCAAGCAGAGTTCCAGCGCATGTGATGACCACGTGGCCCACAAAAGCCCCAGTGATGCTGAAAGATGCATAGAAGATGTCAGACATTACATTCCAAAATTATTATGAGGCATACCATTGGTGTTCATGACATATTTAAAACAGTGACAATCATTTTAAATTTTCCATCAAAAGAATGTATGACTTACAGCTGGGAAGGGCACTTCACACATGATGTGCTCCGCATGCAGTCCTCGTTCCTTGCATTTCGAGCAAAGGTCATAACTGGAACAGACTGTGCACTTGTAGCGCGTACCGACCACAGGGCCTTCACAACCATCACATACCACTCCTGGGTGACTCCAGGAAGAACCATCTCCCCAAGTACAACCGCCCCAGCGGTTCTTTCTTCTTTGTTGTTGGCCTGCAGAAGACCCAGGCCCTGCCGGCTGTTCCTGTTGCTCACCAGAAGATCGAGTAGACCGACTAGAATTTCCAGCAGCCTGCTCTGCTGCCCCCTCCTGACGCATCTCCTTCTTATCGACTGCATTGAAAAACAATACAAGATGCCAGTCGTTTAATTTAATTAGGTGGCGGAGGTAATGATTCCAAGGAGAAAGGACATCTACCGTAGCTCAATACCTGAATCAGGTGGTAGCACTTCACCAGGACGGCCGTTATTAATCAAATTCAAAAGATTCAGAAAGTCCTCTTCAAGGGTTTTGTGCGTGCACTTATATAGGCACGCCCTTATCACACCCCTCACGCCATGCCCTTGGAGCCCTGATTGGTTATGGCTCTTACCGTTGGTCTCCGCCGCTCCAACCTCGACGCCACGCTCCTCCGTCTCTCAGGCCTACCTCATGTCCCTTGACTAGTGAGCATCCTAATGCGAGGTGCAATAGCCAAAAATGGGGCGCAGGGTGGATGCTGCCCAACGAGGTAGATTTGGAGGGTGGAGGAAAAATGAACGGGGCCTATCTTATTTCTTTTACACAACACAGATGATACTAGGGAAATGGCCTTGTACTCACACAGACTATGACATAACTAATATCCTAAATGGGTCTACGTGTTGCTTGTGGACTAACTATGGGGGGCAAACCTTGAACTTTTAATGATGCTATATGGACACTCTCAAACCCCCAACACTATATATATTCATTAAGTTTACGTATTTTCAGTGGCAAGGAAATCTTGTAAGTCAGTTAAATTAAAATCAAGGCTCAGGGAAAGCCACTTACTTTACACAAATTACGTACGCAAATTAATTGTGCTTCCACACCTGCGAATTCCCATGAAAATAGAGTTTGTAGGCATGACCCCATCAAAACAAACAATGAAGAAGAAGAGATGGTGAGATAAATTAACACTGTATGCATGACTCACCCTTGATGAAAATACGCATCAGGCGCTCAGGTCGGCTCTGCACTACTTCCTGCCACTCGACATCACTACTGAATGTCACCAGATCACCCTCATCATCTACATCGGGCAGGGGTGGGGATAACATAAGATGGGGCTCGAGCGGAAAACATACTACCATTAAAACATATTGCCTATTTGTTATAATTCACAAGCACATAACATTGGTGTGCCTCACTCATCTCTCAGAGCAAACCTTGAAAAACCCGTAGGCCTAGTTTCTCTGAATGACGGACATTTCTGATGACGTATCCGCTACTTGTAAAATACTCGAGACTGTACTTACATCTATCTATAATTCCAGTAATCTCTGTGTGTCTGTGTGTCTGTGTGTCTGTGTGTCTGTGACCGCTGTTTCTCGACAACCACGGGTCCGATATACTTGAAACTTGCCAGGTATATTGCTGGGGACCCGAGGATGTGCCTTTTCAAGGTTTGAAATTAATCGGACAAGTACTTACCGAGCTATGGCGATTTAGCCGTTCGCCATTCGCTTTGGCGTTGCGAATGGACCAAACCATTCATGTAAATAGAGGGGGGGGGGGGGGTTCTGTGGTCGTTCGCTTTGGCTTTGCGAATGGACCAAACCATTCATGTAAATAGAGGGGGGGGTTCTGTGGTCGTTCGCTTTGGCTTTGCGAATGGACCAAACCATTCATGTAAATAGAGGGGGGGGTTCTGTGGTCGTTGCGAATGGACCAAACCATTCACATCGAATCATCGAATCACATCGAATGGACCAAACCGTTCGCTTTGGACCAAACCATTGCATGTAAATAGAGGGGGGGGTTCTGTGGTCGTTGCGAATGGACCAAACCATTCATGTAAATAGAGGGGGGGGGGGGTTCTGTGGTCGTTACTGCCACGTGGTTTCAAAGTTTTTTTTTGTTGTTGTTGTTTGCACGCATGTTTTTTTGCACCCACGTACGGGCACGCCCTAGGATGTTTACACACACACACCCCTACACAAATTTTTTTTTTTTTTTTTTTTTGGCAAGGAACGGGCACCCACGTACGGGCACGTCCTAGCTTATATATAGTACGGGCATGCCCTAGTTTTTGAAATGCCAGTACATTTCATTTTATTTGTACCGTGAAAAGAAGGAAATAAAGTGGAACTCGAGTTGAAGAACACGACACACAAGTTATGCAGGTAAATGTAAAATATTACGAGGCTAGATAATTTGGTCAACCAAATGTGGATACGTATGCTAACCACAATGGTAAAGAAGAATCAACGTTTTAGGCATCAGCCCTTCTTCAAAGCAAAATAACTGTTGTCTTCATTTAAAAAAAATTAATAACAGTTTTCTATTATGGTACAAGAAAGTCTATTTCGTTTTATACAATTTGAAGGGTGAAGGAATAAGGGAGGGAAAATGAATGAAAAATGAAGGACACCAGCACAGTAGCACGATTATCGTTGCCATCACGGACACTTTAACAGAGATCAGGAAAAGAATCAATCTGACAACGGAATGACCTTTACCCCGCTCACGGAGCACAAAGCGTGGTAAAGGAATTTGTTCACTTTATCTGGTTACAGATGTCGGTCCATGATCGAGGAACTACTCGACTTCAATTGAACGTTACATTTTGAACAGGAACCTGCGGTTGTGCTAGTACTTTGCCAAATTGTACAGAATCTCATCCCGATCACGCATGAACACAGGAAAGACGAAGGTAAATGTTTTGCTCGGTCTGTCTGGCGGTCAAACAAAATTGAAAATCATTCCAAACATGAAACAGCTGTTTTTAAGGACGTCATAAAAGACACAAACAGCAGGCCCGAAGAACTAATATAACATGTTAGATAAAGTAGTGTAAAAGACGATGCATCAAAGGCGGTAAACTTCCGATTCGATTGTTCATTTTGTATTTTTCTGCAGCCTTCAAAACTTTTATTTTATTTAAATTAAATTAGATATTTGAACACGAGAACACAAATCACCTTGTTCGCACTTCCAAAACCCTTCAGTTTTGTTAGTACTTGGGAAAGATTTCACACCGTTTTGACCAATCAAATTTTCCGCACACTCCGAGGATCGAGTAACAGCGAGATCAAGACAGAATGGCAGTGCCTCGCAATGCAACTATAGAGCTAACTTGATTCAAAATATCTGTTTGATTAGTTCATCTTCTCAAAAATCGTTCCATAATTGTCAGTTTCTCCGAGGAAGAGTTGGCAGAAGGTTCGACTGTGGTGTTCCCTTTGACCCATCGGCCTCGTATGGTTGCCATGGCACCTGTTATTCAAAGTTCACAAACAAAGCTAACATAGATCGTGCTCAGAAATGCAAAGCAAGAGTTTAAAAGACCCTTCCCGTTTCCTTTTCCTTAAGACCGTGCATGGCAAGGTGTGCTGCGAGATCTCCTGTTTATTTAAAGTCACAAATAAACGGTTTTTATCTTGGAATCATTTTATTGAGCATCATACTTCTATTTAATTGAATTTGAATTGTTCTTTAATTTGATTTATTTAATCAATTCAATTTAATTCAATTTAATTTAATTTAATTCAATTTTTTTCAATTTAATTGAAATTCAAAAATTCAAATTTGAAATAATTCAAAAATTTAATTCAATTTAATTCAACTTTAATTCAATTTAATTTGAATTCTATTTAATTGAATTGAGCATCATACTTCTACTTCTATTTAAACAATTACCACATACATTAAAAAACCCTGGTGTTGGGTAGCGGCTAGGGTGTCAGCTTAGGATCCTAGGATCCTGGGTTCGAATCCCGGTCGATCGCTGAAATAACGCCAGGGGGGTTGACTCAGCCTGTCATCCTTCCGAGGTCGGCTAATTGAGGACCAGTTCACTGGTAATTCCCTGTTTGTCGTTAAAGGCGGCAAAAAGGGTTGGCGTCAGGAAGGGCATCCGGCCATAAAACAGCTTCAAAAAGGGGACCGAAAAACAACAACAACCACGGTTCCCGAAAAAGGCCAACCCCCGCTTGCGGGGAAAAATGGCCTCTAAAGATGGTTATACTTCTATTTAATCGATATCTCCAAGACACTTCTCAATGGTGACTTGATACGTCACAATTCCAAGAGGAACAGCGTGAAATGAATGTCGAGTTACCATGAGGACGAATGTGGGAAGGGAGGGTAGCGGTTTTGAGGTAAGAGGTCGGGGTGGAGAAGTAGGGGCGCAATAAGATGTTGAAAGTACATTTTCACTTGCAATCTAAAGGTATGGTGAAGGTGTCAGTCTTTACCCAGCTGTTTTAACAACTCCGCTAATCTACTAATCACACAACTTGGAATTATTCAATTGATACCCAGTGTTATAAAGCATTCTCACCGCGGTAATGCAAGATGAACCTGCTGCCCAAGGTAGGAAAGGCAGTTGCGATGCCGGCGGTGAGCTCGGAATACAAGGCCGAGGCACTGACAGTGAATCGGCGAACCTCTTTTGGAGACGAACCGTCTTGGCAGAGTCCCAGAAAGGCCTTCACAGGGATGTCCCGTCCTCTATTACTTTCCATCTTCTGAAGCTCACAAACCACGTGACCTCTCCACCCGATGACCGTTTGATTCTGCACAAAACAAACATGAAAATACCATCCAAGGCAATTCTCAGAAATTGTTTGATCACCCAAAAATGTTTATTGCACATTATTTGATATTCATCCTTAGCCTGGTGTTGGCTTAGCGGTTAGGGTGCCGGCTTGGGATCCTAGGATCCTGGGTTCGAATCCCGGTCGATCGCTGAATTAACGCCAGGGGGGTTGACTCAGCCTGTCATCCTTCCGAGGTCAGCAAATTGAGTACCAGCTTGCTGGGATGAATGATCCCGGTGTGTACCCCAGTTTGGAATAGGTACACCGTATCCCTGCGCATTGTAAGAGCGTGACCAAGGGTTGGCGTCAGGAAGGGCATCCGGCCATAAAAAAAAAAAAAACATTGCCTCAAACAGGGAACCATGATTGTCATGAGGCCCGCAAGGCTAACCCCCGCTCTAGCGGGGATAATGGCCTTAAAACGATCATTCATTCATTTGATATTCATCCTTCCGGTATGTCGTTCTGACAGACTGTCTGCAGTCTGAGCGCTCCTTTTTGAGGTTTATCGATTCTTCGACCCCTTTCAGGGCATGATAGTAGAGAAAACATAAGAATACAAGTGTCTACAAAACGATTGACGCCGGGATGCAGATGACGAGATATTATGGATTTTTAATCACGACTCAACATGCAAAATTTCTCCATGACAGGAAACAAATTAACAGGTAATTCGAACCTGGATAATATGCAACAAATAAAATTTGAGGACCTCCATCCATTGTTGAGACAGCAGAAGCAACATGTCGAGTAGAATGACCTGGTTTGAATCCAAATTGATGATCGGAGATCAAGCAATGATGCAATGATGCAAGGATATCAGAAGCAATGATGGATTCCATGACTTTGCTGATAATTGGGAGCAGGCTGATTGGTCTGTAGTTGCAAGGATCTGTTTTTGCACCTTTTTGTGTAAAGCGGTAATGTTTGATGATTTCCAAGATGCTGGCAGATGACCTTGAGCAAAAGAGAGGGTGAAAAGACCAGAGAGAGGGTGAGATAAAGCAGCCGAGCAGGATTTTAGGACTCGTAGGCTGATACCGTCTGATTCAGTTTTAGAATCAGAGTCAAGGTTTGACAAAAACTTCTCCACCTTTTCAGGAGAGAAGGTCACAGAGTCCAGGAGCAGCTGGCTTTGACTGGGAAAGGTGGGAACAGAGAGAGATGGTTTCGGGACACAAGATTTTGAGGCAAACACAGAGTTGAAGCATTCGGCTTTGTCACGTGCGGTGTCAACTGTGTAGCCATTTGAGGTGAGGGAGGGGATGGAGGGGGAACAAACACCAGAAACGGATTGGACCAGATACCACCACGATTTGGAGGAAGGAGACAGGTTTGAGAGTTCAATCTTGAGTGTGGAGAGATAGTGCTTCCTGGCACTCCTGAGGGTAGACACACACTTGTTCCGAACTTGATGGAAGGAACTGAGATTACCTTAAGTTGGATTTGCCTTCCAAGATGCAAAGCCAAGTTGTTTCAGGGCAACTGCCTCACCACAAGATTCAGTGTACCATGGACGGGAGGAAGGGTAAGACAACTGAAGACGATGGGATAAATCTGTGAGAGAGAGCAGTTTGCTTTGGAAGCATTCCCAGGATGAGTTGATGTCAGAGGCAGTAGAGATGGGAGACCAGTCCAGATGATTGATGGCTGCTTGCAGCCCGTGCCAGTCAGCCTGAGTGAAATGCCAGACTCGTCGACGCTGAGGAGGCTCTGTGAGAATGGCCAGAGAGATGTCCACTCTAACAAACACATGATTAGAAGAACCGATTGGAGCAGAAGAAGAGCAGCAGACATTTGCAGGGAAGTTTGTCATAACCAAGTCTAGAAGAGAAGATGCTCCATTGACTGAGATCCGGGTCGGGAAATTGACAGATTGTGTCAGTCCCAATGAGTCACAGAAGTCCTTTGCTGAGTTGCCATGGCTGGTGAGAGAGGAACCCAGACCCAGCCAGCTGGCACGATGACAGTTGAAGTCGCCACATATGAGGAAGAAAGAGTTGGGATGAGTTGATAGAAGTTGGTCCATGTTGTCAGACAGCGACATGTAAATTGAGCCATCACTGTTTGGAGGACGGTACAGATCACATATGAACAAAAGGTGGGAGCGGAGAGGAAGCCGTAGCCAGAGGTACTCCTGGGGGTGGGGTGGAGAGGGGGCAGTGCAAGGAGAGTGAGGAAGAGAGTTTTTGATAAAGACCCAGCAACCCCACCACCAGGATGAGGCTCAGGTCTATCATACCGGAGGAGGGAGTAACCAGGAAGAGATATTAAGGAATCAGAGACATCTTGAAGGAGGAAAGTTTCTGTTAAGCAGATCAAGTCTGGATTGTCAGAAGCAACCTGTATGGAGAGATCAATCAGGTTTGAGCGAAGGCCCCGGATGTTTGAGGTCCATATCGTTAATGAGGAGAGAGGAGGAGCATCGGGTGCAGGAGAGAGTAGGGGTGGGGTCAGGGCAGGTGAAGGATGGGAGGGGAGGTAGGGAGAGCAGTTGATAGTGTGTCAGAGAATACAGAATAGTTACAAGAAAGGGAAGGATGAGGATGAAATGTTTGATGGTGATGGGATGAGGCACAGTGAGGGGTTCTTATACTGTATGTTATCAAGTTTACCTTAATCTAGTGAATCATACTGTATCTTATCAAGGTTACCTTGATCTAGTGAAGCATACTGTATGTTATCAAGGTTACCTTAATCTAGTGAATCATACTGTACATTATCAAGGTTACCCTGATCTACTGAATCATACCGTATGTTATCATGGTTACCTTAATCTGGTGAATAATACAGTATGTTATCAAGGTTACCTTGGTCTAGTGAATCATACTGCATGTTATCAAGGTTACCCTGATCTATTAAATCATACTGTATGTTATCACGGTTACCTTAATCTAGTGAATCATACTGCAAGTTATCAAGGTTACCTTGATCTAGTGAATAATACTGCATGTTATCAAGGTTACCCTGATCTATTAAATCATACTGTATGTTATCAAGGTTACCTTAATCTGGCAAATCATACTGTATGTTATCAAAGTTACCCTGATCTAGTAAATCATACTGTATGTTATCAAGGTTACCTTAATCTAGTGATTCATACTGTATGTTATGAAGGTTACCCTGATCTAGTGAATCACACTGTATGTTATCAAGGTTATGCTGATCTAGTGAATCATACAGTATGTTATCAAGGTTACCCTGATCTAGTAAATCATACTGTATGTTGTCATGGTTACCTTAATCTAGCAAATTCGACTATCTTATCAAGGTTACCCTGATCTAGTGAATCATACAGTATGTTATCAAGGTTACCCTGATCTAGTGAATCATACTGTATGTTATCAAGGTTACCTTAATCTGGCAAATCATACTGTATGTTACCAATGCTACCCTGATCTAGTAAATCATACTGTATGTTATCAAGGTTACCTTAATCTAGTGAATCATACTGTATGTTATCAAGGTTACCTTAATGTGGCGAATCATACTGTATGTTAAGGTTACCCTGATCTAGTGAATCATACTGTATGTTATCAAGGTTACCTTAATCTAGTGGATAATACTGTGTTATCAAGGTTACCCTGATCTATAAAATCATACTGTGTTATCACGGTTACCTTAATCTAGCGAATCGTACTGTTATCAAGGTTACCCTGATCTAGTGAATCATACTGTATGTTATCAAGGTTACCCTGATCTAGTGAATCATACTGTATGTTATCAAGGTTACCTTAATCTGGCAAATCATACTGTATGTTATCAAGGTTACCTTAATCTAGTGATTCATACTGTATGTTATGAAGGTTACCCAGATCTAGTGAATCATACTGTATGTTATCAAGGTTACCCTGATCTAGTGAGTCATACTGTGTTATCAAGGTTACCCTGATCTAGTGAATCATACTGTATGTTATCAAGGTTACCCCGATCTAGTAAATCATACTGTATGTTATCAAGGTTACCTTAATCTAGTGAATCAGACTATGTTATGAAGGTTACCCAGATCTAGTAAATCATACTGTATGTCATCAAGGTTACCTTAATCTAGTGAATCATACTGTATGTTATCAAGGTTACCCTTATCTAGTGAATCATACTGTATGTTATCAAGGTTACCTTAATCTGGCGAATCATACTGTATGTTATCAATGTTACCCTGATCTAGTGAATCATACTGTATTTTATCAAGGTTGCCCTGATCTAGTGAATCATACTGTATGTTATCAAGGTTACCCTGATCTAGTAAATCATACTGTATGTGATGAAGGTTACCCTGATCTAGTGAATCATACTGTATGTTATCAAGGTTACGCTCATCTAGTGAATCATACTGTATGTTATCAAGGTTACCTTAATCTGGCAAATCATACTGTATGTTATCAATGTTACCCTGATCTAGTGAATCATACTGTATCTTATCAAGGTTACCTTGATCTTGTGAATAATAATGTGTTATCAAGGTTACCTTAATCTAGTGAATAATACAGTACGTTATCAAGGTTACCTTAATCTAGCGAATCATACTGTATGTTATCAAGGTTACCCTGATCTAGTGAATCATACTGTATGTTATCAAGGTTACCCTGATCTAGTGAATCATACTGTATGTTATCAAGCTTACCCTGATCTAGTAAATCTTCCTGTATGTTATCAAGGTTACCTTATTCTAGTGAATCATACTGTATGTTATGAAGGTTACCCGGATCTAGTGAAAAAATACTGTATGTTACCAAGGTTACCCTGATCTAGTGAATCATACTGTTTGTTATCAAGGTTTATCCTGATCTAGTGAATCATACTGTTTGTTATCAAGGTTACCCTGATCTAGTGAATCATACTGTATCTTATCAAGGTTGCCCTGATCTAGTGAATCATACTGTATGTTATCAAGGTTACCTTAATCTGGCAAATCATACTGTATGTTATCAATGTTACCCTGATCTAGTGAATCATACTGTATCTTATCAAGGTTACCTTGATCTTGTGAATAATAATGTGTTATCAAGGTTACCTTAATCTAGTGAATAATACAGTACGTTATCAAGGTTACCTTAATCTAGCGAATCATACTGTATGTTATCAAGGTTACCTTAATCTAGTGAATAATACAGTATGTTATCAAGGTTACCTTAATCTAGCGAATCATACTGTATGTTATCAAGGTTACCTTAATCTAGCGAATCATGCTGTATGTTATCAAGGTTACCTTAATCTAGTGAATAATACTGTATGTTATCAAGGTTACCTTGATCTAGTGAATAATACTGTATGTTATCAAGCTTATCTTGATCTATCAAGCAACATGTTGCAGACTTACCAGTTAAGCTAGATAATGTACAAAAGGTACTTCAAGTACAAAAGCAGGATGTTGCATGTACTCCTGTGCATGTTCAGGCAGCCATTTTATTTCAACTCGACACATAAAATGGTTCACGTTAAACAAATCATCCTTCACATCGACAGCAGTAGCCCGATGAGACAAATAGAGCTGCTAATGCAATTTTAATCTCATGTTCACTTATACGACAAGCTATGAACACCAGACAAACATGGCTCATGCCAAACAACTTACTCAGCTGCCGCGTCCCTCTGCGAGTGAACTGAGCTTACCTGCTCGACCGTGTGCAGTGCACGAACAAGCTTGTCTGCCTATTTATCGATGTACAGCCCGCCGTCTGAGAGTACCTGATTGGCTGCGTACGTGTCCGCTTGTCTCGTAATCTCTTTAAATCAACTGACTCACTCGCCCTTCATCTCTCAGAGTAAACCTTGAAAAACCCGTAGGCCTAGTTTCTCTGAATGACGGACATTTCTGATGACGTATCCGCTACTTGTAAAATACTCGAGACTGTACTTACATTTTTGAAATGCCAGTACAGTTCATTTTATTTGTACCGTGAAAAGAAGGAAATAAAGTGGAACTCGAGTTGAAGAACACGACACACAAGTTATGCAGGTAAATGTAAAATATTACGAGGCTAGATAATTTGGTCAACCAAATGTGGATACGTATGCTAACCACAATGGTAAAGAAGAATCAACGTTTTAGGCATCAGCCCTTCTTCAAAGCAAAATAACTGTTGTCTTCATTTAAAAAAAATTAATAACAGTTTTCCATTATGGTACAAGAAAGTCTATTTCGTTTTATACAATTTGAAGGGTGAAGGAATAAGGGAGGGAAAATGAATGAAAAATGAAGGACACCAGCACAGTAGTAAAGCGCGGCGTTACGCGCGCTGCTTGTGAGCAAGGAGGAAGCGGACAAGCGGTAACATATAAACGTCTTTATTGTAAGAGCACACTGTAACACTGAACTGCTCCGGGCTGGTCGCCCGGTGTATATCATGAGGCCACGCCTACCCCTCGGGCGTGGCCACCGCCCACTTGGTGCGTGGAATGATGTCACCACGCCAGTGGGCTTTTGTGTCCGCCACACGCGCCCCCCCAGAATTCCCGCGCACCTGGAAGGCCAGTTTGCGGGGCAGACGAATGACCCGGCCGAAGCGCCCCCTGGCGATCGGCGGGGTGCAGGGATGCCAGGTGGGATGCCCCTGGGATGGGTGCAGGACCGGGGGGCGGCGGGGCTGGGCGGTGCCGGGGGTCCGCCCGCAGGAGGGCGGCCCCGACGTGGGGGTTGGGCCACTGGCGGTGGATGGTCCACATCGAGGTGGGCCGGCTTGAGGCGGTCTACCTAAACGCGGTCAGGAGTACCGCCGATGTCCAGGGTGAAGTGTTTCGCCCCGGTCTCCAGCACGCGGAAAGGCCCGTCGTACGGGGGCCGCAGTGGTGTCCGATGGGCATCGTGGCGGACGAAGACGTACTCCGCCGTGCGAAGCTCCGGGGCGACGTGCGTCGGTGGGTGCCCGTGGCATGCCGTTGGCACCGGGGCGAACCTCTGGGCGGTCTCTTGCAGAGCGGAGCGCTGCTGTGCCGCGGACCATGGTGCCGTGGAGTCGGGGAGGAACTCGCCCGGCACCCGCAGCGGTTGCCCGAAGACCAACTCCGCCGCGGATGCGCGCAGGTCCTCCTTGGGCGCCGTCCGGAGGCCCAGCAGGACCCAGGGGAGCCTGTCGACCCAGCCGCCGGCGCGGAGGGTGGCCCAGAGCGCGGCCTTCAATGAGCGGTGAAATCGCTCACACAGGCCGTTAGCCTGGGGGTGGTAGGCCGTGGTTCGGTGCAGCCGGACCCCGAGCCCCTGCGCAACCGCCCCCCAGAGCTCCGAGGTGAACTGGGGGCCGCGGTCGGATGAGATGTCTGAGGGGGCGCCGAACCGGGCGACCCAGGTGGCGATGAAAGCCTGCGCGACATCGGCCGCCGTTGTCGACGCCAAGGGCACGGCCTCCGGCCACCGGGTGGTGCGGTCCACCATGGTGAGGACGTAGGTGAAACCCCGCGAGGGGGGCAGAGGTCCCACCAGGTCCACGTGGACGTGGTCAAACCGGCGTTCCGGCACCGTGAACGGGGCCAACGGGGCCTGGGTGTGCCGGTGCACCTTGGCGCACTGGCACGCGAGGCACGTCCTGGCCCAGCCGAGGACGGCCTTCCGGAGGCCATGCCAGACGAACTTGTCGGCGATCAGCCTTTGGGAGGCCCTCGCGCCCGGGTGGGACAGGCCGTGGATGGCGTCAAACACCTGGCGCTGCCAGCCCGCGGGCACGATGGGGCGAGGACGCCCGAGGGAGACGTCGCACAAGAGGGCCGCGCCCGCGCCGTCGAACGGCACCTCGGTGACGCGGAGGCCCGTGACGGCGGTCCGCAAGGCCTGGACGTCGGGGTCAGCGGCCTGGTCCGCTGCCATCCGGGCATAGTCGATGCCGAGGTGGACTGCGTGGGCGACGGCCCGGGAAAGGCAATCCGCCACCGGGTTGTCCTTCCCCGCGACGTGCTGGATGTCCGTCGTGTACTCGGACACGGCCGAGAGGTGACGCTGCTGCCGGGCCGACCACGGCTCGGTGACCTTGCCCATCGCGAAGATCAGCGGCTTGTGGTCGACGAAGGCAGTGAACGCCCGGCCCTCGAGCAGATGGCGGAAGTGCCTGACCGCCAAGTGAAGTCCAAGCAACTCGCGGTCGAAGGTACTGTAACGGCGTTCGGGCGGGCGAAGCTGCCGGCTAAAGAACGCCAGCGGTTGGCAAGCTCCACGCACCCATTGCTCGTGCACCGCGCCCACCGCGTAGTCCGAGGCATCGGTGGTGAGGGCGATCGGTGCATCGGGCGCCGGGTGCGCGAGCATGGTGGCGTTAGCCAAGGCGAACTTCGCGCCCGTGAACGCCGTGTCCATCTGCTCGGTCCAGGTAACGTCGCCTTTGCCCGGCTTACCTCGGAGAGCTTCGTGCAGGGGGCGCAGGAGCTGGGCGATACGGGGCAGGAACCGATGGTAAAAGTTCACCATGCCCAGGAACTCCTGCAGCCCTCTGATCGTGCGGGGGCGCGGAAACCCCTTCACCGCCTCCACCTTGGCCGGCAGGGGGACGGCTCCGTGCCTGGTGACACGGTGCCCCAGAAAATCGATTGTGGCGGCGCCGAACCGGCACTTTGCGGGGTTCACAATCAGGCCATGCTGGCCCAGGCGTTCGAAGAGCGTGCGGAGGTGGCGTAGGTGCTCTTCGCGGGACGCGCTGGCGACGAGGATATCGTCCAGGTAGACGTAGACAAAATCCAAGTCGCGCAGGATGCTGTCCATCAGTCGCTGGAACGCCTGAGCCGCATTCTTCAGACCGAAGGGCATGCGCAGGAACTCGAAGAGTCCGAATGGCGTGATGACCGCCGTCTTCGGGACGTCCTCCGGCCTGACGGGGACCTGATGGTAGCCGCGTATGAGGTCCACCTTCGAGAAGAAGGACCTGCCCGCCAAACGGGCGGAAAAGTCCTGAATGTGGGGGACGGGGTAGCGGTCGGGAGTCGTGGCGTCATTGAGACGGCGATAGTCCCCGCACGGTCGCCATCCCCCGCCGGGCTTCGGCACGATGTGCAGCGGCGACGCCCAAGCGCTCTCTGAGCGCCGAACGATGCCGAGTCGCTCCAGGGTAGCGAACGCCGCTTTTGCCACCGCCAGCTTCGTCGGCTCGAGGCGGCGTGCCCGGGCGTAGACCGGTGGCCCGACGGTGGGGATGTGATGGGCCACCCCGTGCTTGACAGCCCCCGCCGAGAAGGTGGGCCGCGTGAGGGCCGGGAAGCCGGCGAGGAGGCGGGTGAATGCGTCCGCTGCCGGAAGCGTACAGACCAACGTGGCCGGAACCGAATCGTTCGGCAAGCCGCTTGGCAAGCCGCTCGTTGAGCTGGGCAACGCACAAGCGAGCGAGCTGAACGTCTCGGCCTGGACAAGCCGTCTGCGCTTGACGTCGACCAGGAGCCCATTAGCGCACAGGAAGTCCGCGCCAAGCAGTGCCATGGGCACGTCGGCGGTGACGAACGTCCATCGGAAAACCTGCCCTCCAAACCGCAGAGAGAGGCAGCGTTTTCCGTACGTACGGATGGGCGTCCCGTTCGCGGCAAGCAGCGCGGGGCCCCCACCCGCGGCGTGCTTGTCTGACGTGCCGGCGGGAATGACACTCACCTGCGCTCCCGTGTCGCACAGGTAACGGCGCCCGGAGAAGGTGTCCGTTATGAACAGCAGGCTGCTCGAACGGCCGGCGCTCATCGCCACTATTGAGCGCCGGCCCGGGCGTTTCCCGACCCGTTGAAGGAGCACGGCGGATGACACCGCCGAGCTTCGTGGCCGAACTTGGCGTGGAACCAGCACCAGGTGGTGGAGCTGGAGGAGCGCGGCTGGCTCCGCCAGGCCGGTGGAGTTGGCGGGTTTCCCCGCAGTGGCGGTTTTCACCGCGGCGTTGGGCGGGGCGTGGCGGCGCTCACGAGGTGCGTATCAGCATGCTGCTGAACATCAGCGTTCTGTAGAAGCTGATGCTGTGGAACATGCTGCTGAACATCAGCGTCGAGGGCCGTGACGGCCACGCCGACGCTCGCCCGCGTGTCCGAAGCGGCGAAGTACCTGTCCGCCTCGGCTGCCAATGCTCGGGGTTCCGTTCGCTCGGTCCCGGCCAACGCGAGGCGAACCTGCGCTGGAAGTTGGCGCCGGAAAAGCGCCCGGAATAGCGAACCGGGGGCTTCGTCGCCCAACAGTGACAGCATATGGTCCATTCGGACCGACGGGCGCATCTCACCGAGCTCGGGGAGATCCAGGAGGCGGTCGGCCCGTGCGTCGTCCATGAGGCCGAACGTGGCTAGGAGTAGCCGCTTGAGTGCCTCGTACTTGTGGCCGTCCGGTGGGTGGCGAAGGACGGACACAACTCGAGCGGCCGTGCCGGGCCCGAGGGAGGCGACGACATGGCAGTAACGCAGGTCGTCGTTGGTGAGGCGCCGAAGCTGAAATTGGGCTTCGGCTTGAACGAACCAGACTTCGGCCTGGGCCTCCCAAAATTCGGGAAGTTTAATCGCCATTGCCTTGTCGTTGGCCATTGCAATGGCGTCGTGTTCGGAAGGATCGCTACGGCAGATCCAACGTCGAGGGTCACCAGTAAAGCGCGGCGTTACGCGCGCTGCTTGTGAGCAAGGAGGAAGCGGACAAGCGGTAACATATAAACGTCTTTATTGCAAGAGCACACTGTAACACTGAACTGCTCCGGGCTGGTCGCCCGGTGTATATCATGAGGCCACGCCTACCCCTCGGGCATGGCCACCGCCCACTTGGTGCATGGAATGATGTCACCACGCCAGTGGGCTTTTGTGTCCGCCACAGTAGCACGATTATCGTTGCCATCACGGACACTTTAACAGAGATCAGGAAAAGAATCAATCTGACAACGGAATGACCTTTACCCCGCTCACGGAGCACAAAGCGTGGTAAAGGAATTTGTTCACTTTATCTGGTTACAGATGTCGGTCCATGATCGAGGAACTACTCGACTTCAATTGAACGTTACATTTTGAACAGGAACCTGCAGTTGTGCTCGTACTTTGCCAAATTGTACAGAATCTCATCCCGATCACGCATGAACACACAGGAAAGACTAAGGTAAATGTTTTGCTCGGTCTGTCTGGCGGTCAAACAAAATTGAAAATCATTCCAAACATGAAACAGCTGTTTTTAAGGACGTCATAAAAGACACAAACAGCAGGCCCGAAGAACTAATATAACATGTTAGATAAAGTAGTGTAAAAGACGATGCATCAAAGGTGGTAAACTTTCGATTCGATTGTTCATTTTGTATTTTTCTGCAGCCTTCAAAACTTTTATTTTATTTAAATTAAATTAGATATTTGAACACGAGAACACAAATCACCTTGTTCGCACTTCCAAAACCCTTCAGTTTTGTTAGTACTTGGGAAAGATTTCACACCGTTTTGACCAATCAAATTTTCCGCGCACTCCGAGGATCGAGTAACAGCGAGATCAAGACAGAATGGCAGTGCCTCGCAATGCAACTATAGAGCTAACTTGATTCAAAATATCTGTGTTTCGTTCATCTTCTCAAAAATCGTTCCATAATTGTCAGTTTCTCCGAGGAAGAGTTGGCAGAAGGTTCGACTGTGGTGTTCCCTTTGACCCATCGGCCTCGTATGGTTGCCATGGCACCTGTTATTCAAAGTTCACAAACAAAGCTAACATAGATTGTGCTCAGAAATGCAAAGCAAGAGTTTAAAAGACCCTTCCCGTTTCCTTTTCCTTAAGACCGTGCATGGCAAGGTGTGCTGCGAGATCTCCTGTTTATTTAAAGTCACAAATAAACGGTTTTTATCTTGGAATCATTTTATTGAGCATCATACTTCTATTTAATTGAATTAGAATTGTTCTTTAATTTGATTTATTTAATCAATTCAATTTAATTCAATTTAATTTAATTTAATTCAATTTTTTGCAATTTAATTGAAATTCAAAAATTCAAATTTGAAATAATTCAAAAATTTTATTCAATTTAATTCAACTTTAATTCAATTTAATTTGAATTCTATTTAATTGAATTGAGCATCATACTTCTTCTACTTCTATTTAAACAATTACCACATACATTAAAAAACCCTGGTGTTGGGTAGTGGCTAGGGTGTCAGCTTAGGATCCTAGGATCCTGGGTTCGAATCCCGGTCGATCGCTGAATTAACGCCAGGGGGGTTGACTCAGCCTGTCATCCTTCCGAGGTCGGCTAATTGAGGACCAGTTCACTGGTAATTCCCTGTTTGTCGTTAAAGGCGGCAAAAAGGGTTGGCGTCAGGAAGGGCATCCGGCCGTAAAACATTGCTTCAAAAAGGGGACCGAAAAACAACAACAACCACGGTTCCCGAAAAAGGCCAACCCCCGCTTGCGGGGAAAAATGGCCTCTAAAGATGGTTATACTTCTATTTAATCAATATCTCCAAGACACTTCTCAATGGTGACTTGATACGTCACAATTCCAAGAGGAACAGCGTGAAATGAATGTCGAGTTACCATGAGGACGAATGTGGGAAGGGAGGGTAGCGGTTTTGAGGTAAGAGGTCGGGGTGGAGAAGTCGGGGTGGAGAAGTAGGGGCGCAATAAGATGTTGAAAGTACATTTTCACTTGCAATCTAAAGGTATGGTGAAGGTGTCAGTCTTTACCCAGCTGTTTTAACAACTCCGCTAATCTACTAATCACACAACTTGGAATTATTCAATTGATACCCAGTGTTATAAAGCATTCTCACCGCGGTAATGCAAGATGAACCTGCTGCCCAAGGTAGGAAAGGCAGTTGCGATGCCGGCGGTGAGCTCGGAATACAAGGCCGAGGCACTGACAGTGAATCGGCGAACCTCTTTTGGAGACGAACCGTCTTGGCAGAGTCCCAGAAAGGCCTTCACAGGGATGTCCCGTCCTCTATTACTTTCCATCTTCTGAAGCTCACAAACCACGTGACCTCTCCACCCGATGACCGTTTGATTCTGCACAAAACAAACATGAAAATACCATCCAAGGCAATTCTCAGAAATTGTTTGATCACCCAAAAATGTTTATTGCACATTATTTGATATTCATCCTTAGCCTGGTGTTGGCTTAGCGGTTAGGGTGCCGGCTTGGGATCCTAGGATCCTGGGTTCGAATCCCGGTCGATCGCTGAATTAACGCCAGGGGGGTTGACTCAGCCTGTCATCCTTCCGAGGTCAGCAAATTGAGTACCAGCTTGCTGGGATGAATGATCCCGGTGTGTACCCCGGTTTGGAATAGGTACACTGTATCCCTGCGCATTGTAAGAGCGTGACCAAGGGTTGGCGTCAGGAAGGGCATCCGGCCATAAAAAAAAATAAAACATTGCCTCAAACAGGGAACCATGATTGTCATGAGGCCCGCAAGGCTAACCCCCGCTCTAGCGGGGATAATGGCCTTAAAACGATCATTCATTCATTTGATATTCATCCTTCCGGTATGTCGTCCCGACAGACTGTCTGCAGTCTGAGCGCTCCTTTTTGAGGTTTATCGATTCTTCGACCCCTTTCAGGGCATGATAGTAGAGAAAACATAAGAATACAAGTGTCTACAAAACGATTGACGCCGGGATGCAGATGACGAGATATTATGGATTTTTAATCACGACTCAACATGCAAAATTTCTCCATGACAGGAAACAAATTAACAGGTAATTCGAACCTGGATAATATGCAACAAATAAAATTTGAGGACCTCCATCCATTGTTGAGACAGCAGAAGCAACATGTCGAGTAGAATGACCTGGTCCGAATCCAAATTGATGATCGGAGATCAAGCAATGATGCAATGATGCAAGGATATCAGAAGCAATGATGGATTCCATGACTTTGCTGATAAATTGGAAGGAGGCTGATTGGTCTGTAGTTGCAAGGATCTGTTTTTGCACCTTTTTGTGTAAAGCGGTAATGTTTTATGATTTCCAAGATGCTGGCAGATGACCTTGAGCAAAAGAGAGGGTGAAAAGAACAGAGAGAGGGTGAGATAAAGCAGCCGAGCAGGATTTTAGGACTCGTAGGCTGATACCGTCTGATTCAGTTTTAGAATCAGAGTCGAGGTTTGACAAAAACTTCTCCACCTTTTCAGGAGAGAAGAACAGAGTCCAGGAGCAGCTGGCTTTGACTGGGAAAGGTGGGAACAGAGAGAGATGGTTTCGGGACACAAGATTTTGAGGCAAACACAGAGTTGAAGCATTCGGCTTTGTCACGTGCGGTGTCAACTGTGTAGCCATTTGAGGTGAGGGAGGGGATGGAGGGGGAACAAACACCAGAAACGGATTGGACCAGATACCACCACGATTTGGAGGAAGGAGACAGGTTTGAGAGTTCAATCTTGAGTGTGGAGAGATAGTGCTTCCTGGCACTCCTGAGGGTAGACACACACTTGTTCCGAACTTGGTGGAAGGAACTGAGATTACCTTAAGTTGGATTTGCCTTCCAAGATGCAAAGCCAAGTTGTTTCAGGGCAACTGCCTCACCACAAGATTCAGTGTACCATGGACGGGAGGAAGGGTAAGACAACTGAAGACGATGGGATAAATCTGTGCATGAGAGAGAGCAGTTTGCTTTGGAAGCATTCCCAGGATGAGTTGATGTCAGAGGCAGTAGAGATGGGAGACCAGTTCAGATGATTGATGGCTGCTTGAAGCCCGTGCCAGTCAGCCTGAGTGAAATGCCAGACTCGCCGACGCTGAGGAGGCTCTGTGAGAATGGCCAGAGAGATGTCCACTCTAACAAGCACATGATTAGAAGAACCGATTGGAGCAGAAGAAGAGCAGCAGACATTTGCAGGGAAGTTTGTCATAACCAAGTCTAGAAGAGAAGATGCTCCATTGACTGAGATCCGGGTCGGGAAATTGACAGATTGTGTCAGTCCCAATGAGTCACAGAAGTCCTTTGCTGAGAAGCCATGGCTGGTGAGAGAGGAACCCAGACCCAGCCAGCTGGCACGATGACAGTTGAAGTCGCCACATATGAGGAAGAAAGAGTTGGGATGAGTTGATAGAAGTTGGTCCATGTTGTCAGACAGCGACATGTAAATTGAGCCATCACTGTTTGGAGGACGGTACAGATCACATATGAACAAAAGGTGGGAGCGGAGAGGAAGCCGTAGCCAGAGGTACTCCTGGGGGTGGGGTGGAGAGGGGGCAGTGCAAGGAGAGTGAGGAAGAGAGTTTTTGATAAAGACCCAGCAATCCCACCACCAGGATGAGGCTCAGGTCTATCATACCGGAGGAGGGAGTAACCAGGAAGAGATATTAAGGAATCAGAGACATCTTGAAGGAGGAAAGTTTCTGTTAAGCAGATCAAGTCTGGATTGTCAGAAGCAACCTGTATGGAGAGATCAGTCAGGTTTGAGCGAAGGCCCCGGATGTTTGAGGTCCATATCGTTAATGAGGAGAGAGGAGGAGCATCGGGTGCAGGAGAGAGTAGGGGTGGGGTCTGGGCAGGTGAAGGATGGGAGGGGAGGTAGGGAGAGCAGTTGATAGTGTGTCAGAGAATACAGAATAGTTACAAGAAAGGGAAGGATGAGGATGAAATGTTTGATGGTGATGGGATGAGGCACAGTGAGGGGTTCTTATACTGTATGTTATCAAGGTTACCTTAATCTAGTGAATCATACTGTATATTATCAAGGTTACCTTGATCTAGTGAAGCATACTGTATGTTATCAAGGTTACCTTAATCTAGTGAATCATACTGTACATTATCAAGGTTACCCTGATCTACTGAATCATACCGTATGTTATCATGGTTACCTTAATCTGGTGAATAATACAGTATGTTATCAAGGTTACCTTGATCTATTAAATCATACTGTATGTTATCACGGTTACCTTAATCTAGTGAATCATACTGCAAGTTATCAAGGTTACCTTGATCTAGTGAATCATACTGCATGTTATCAAGGTTACCCTCATCTATTAAATCATACTGTATGTTATCAAGGTTACCTTAATCTGGCAAATCATACTGTATGTTATCAAAGTTACCCTGATCTAGTAAATCATACTGTATGTTATCAAGGTTACCTTAATCTAGTGATTCATACTGTATGTTATGAAGGTTACCCTGATCTAGTGAATCATACTGTATGTTATCAAGGTTATGCTGATCTAGTGAATCATACAGTATGTTATCAAGGTTACCCTGATCTAGTAAATCATACTGTATGTTGTCATGGTTACCTTAATCTAGCAAATCAGACTATCTTATCAAGGTTACCCTGATCTAGTGAATCATACAGTATGTTATCAAGGTTACCCTGATCTAGTGAATCATACTGTATGTTATCAAGGTTACCTTAATCTGGCAAATCATACTGTATGTTATCAATGTTACCCTGATCTAGTAAATCATACTATGTTATCAAGGTTACCTTAATCTAGTGAATCATACTGTATGTTATCAAGGTTACCTTAATGTGGCGAATCATACTGTATGTTAAGGTTACCCCGATCTAGTAAATCATACTGTATGTTATCAAGGTTACCTTAATCTAGTGAATCAGACTATGTTATGAAGGTTACCCGGATCTAGTAAATCATACTGTATGTCATCAAGGTTACCTTAATCTAGTGAATCATACTGTATGTTATGAAGGTTACCCGGATCTAGTGAACCATACTGTATGTTATCAAGGTTACCCTTATCTAGTGAATCATACTGTATGTTATCAAGGTTACCTTAATCTGGCAAATCATACTGTATGTTATCAATGTTACCCTGATCTAGTGAATCATACTGTATCTTATCAAGGTTGCCCTGATGTAGTGAATCATACTGTATGTTATCAAGGTTACCCTGATCTAGTAAATCATACTGTATGTGATGAAGGTTACCCTGATCTAGTGAATCATACTGTATGTTATCAAGGTTATGCTCATCTAGTGAATCATACTGTATGTTATCAAGGTTACCCTGATCTAGTAAATCTTCCTGTATGTTATCAAGGTTACCTTATTCTAGTGAATCATACTGTATGTTATGAAGGTTACCCGGATCTAGTGAAAAAATACTGTATGTTACCAAGGTTACCCTGATCTAGTGAATCATACTGTTTGTTATCAAGGTTTATCCTGATCTAGTGAATCATACTGTTTGTTATCAAGGTTACCCTGATCTAGTGAATCATACTGTATCTTATCAAGGTTGCCCTGATCTAGTGAATCATACTGTATGTTATCAAGTTACCCTGATCTAGTGAATCATACTGTATGTTATCAAGGTTACCTTAATCTGGCAAATCATACTGTATGTTATCAATGTTACCCTGATCTAGTGAATCATACTGTATCTTATCAAGGTTGCCCTGATATAGTGAATGATACTGTATGTTATCAAGGTTACCCTGATCTAGTAAATCATACTGTATGTTATCAAGGTTACCTTAATCTAGTGAATCATACTGTAAGTTATGAAGGTTACCCTGATCTAGTGAATCATACTGTATCTTATCAAGGTTGCCCTGATCTAGTGAATCATACTGTATGTTATCAAGGTTACCTTAATCTGGTGAATCATACTGTATGTTAAGGTTACCCTGATCTAGTGAATCATACTGTATGTTATCAAGGTTACCTTAATCTAGTGGATAATACTGTGTTATCAAGGTTACCTTGATCTTGTGAATAATACTGTGTTATCAAGGTTACCTTAATCTAGTGAATAATACAGTACGTTATCAAGGTTACCTTAATCTAGCGAATCATACTGTATGTTATCAAGGTTACCTTAATCTAGCGAATCATGCTGTATGTTATCAAGGTTACCTTAATCTAGTGAATAATACTGTATGTTATCAAGGTTACCTTGATCTAGTGAATAATACTGTATGTTATCAAGCTTATCTTGATCTATCAAGCAACATGTTGCAGACTTACCAGTTAAGCTAGATAATGTACAAAAGGTACTTCAAGTACAAAAGCAGGATGTTGCATGTACTCCTGTGCATGTTCAGGCAGCCATTTTATTTCAACTCGACACATAAAATGGTTCACGTTAAACAAATCATCCTTCACATCGACAGCAGTAGCCCGATGAGACAAATAGAGCTGCTAATGCAATTTTAATCTCATGTTCACTTATACGACAAGCTATGAACACCAGACAAACATGGCTCATGACAAACATGGCTCATGCCAAACAACTTACTCAGCTGCCGCGTCCCTCTGCGAGTGAACTGAGCTTACCTGCTCGACCGTGTGCAGTGCACGAACAAGCTTGTCTGCCTATTTATCGATGTACAGCCCGCCGTCTGAGAGTACCTGATTGGCTGCGTACGTGTCCGCTTGTCTCGTAATCTCTTTAAATCAACTCCTCACTCGCGCTTATGAGGCCAGCACTAAGGTCTGCCTTTTTATAATAAAAAAAGGTTTAAAAAAATCAAACATTCAAACAACCTTGGACGTGCACCTTGACCCCACGGCCAAGGCACACCATCTATCAAGGCTGTCCCATTGGCCTAGACGTGCACCTCAACCCAAAGGCTGAAGCACATGGCATCATCATTCAAACACATGCATCCTGACCCCGAAGGGCCACAATGCATGGTCATACAATATTGGACCCCTCCTCCATAGCCATAGGAGTGAGTCCACTGTCCACACCTAAGATAGATCACTATATATATACATAGATAGATAGATATAGATACATAGATATAGATACATAGATAGATAGATAGATAGATAGATAGATACAAAGATAGATAGATATTGTTGCGGATATGAGATTGGCCTCCATCCATATCCGCTTGTAAATATTCCCCTATTTCCCCAATACTTCCCAACTATCCCCAATCCCCCATTCCCTAGTCCCATTTTCTGTAAACAACACTCTGTAGACCCGACCTCCCCCTATTTCCCCCATTAAATGTCGCATCCAGGTCCACCGCATCTCACGTAGACAACTATAGGACATCTTGCTAGTTATTCTTAGTCTATGTCAGTTAAGGACTCGTTTCCATTAATTCTGACTCTTCGTTGCACCAGAATGTGATTGTATGGCACCGTTAGAAAGTTTAGGACCTCCCAATACCTCCCCGCAGCTCTTCCTCATGGTACAACAACAACAACAACAACAACAACAGCGGCGGCGGCGCGGGGAGTGTGCGTCCTCACTCCGGCTTGGTTAGCCGCCATTGAACATGTGCTCCGACGGGGTTACCACGCAGGGGCTCGCTGTCAGCTCCTCGTCAAGGGCGGAGCCCGGTAACCCCCCGCACCCAATAGAAGCGGCGGACCGATCCCATCTGGGGCGGGGCCAACGAGCCGAGGGCGTGTCACTCCCCGCTGAGCATGCGCAGGAAGAGGGAGGTGACGTCAGATGCGCCCTCAGCTTGGAGAGAGAAGACGCCACCTCCGAGCGCTGAAATACCTCCCCGCATCTCTGGACCGGACCGTGTTGATTCTGCCCCTGAGCCAAGGTGCACCTTGTGCTATCGACTGCCTGTCCTTCCTTGCCATCAATCCCTGTGTAAGTCAGTCTTGTCCCGTTTGTCTGTGGTCTGTCGGGGATAAGATAAGACTGTGTCTAAGTGCCCATCTTTTCTGTGCTTTACCTCTTACCTTGTAATCTACCCCTTTTCTGCATCACCAATTATATCCTCCTCCGGAGGTCTTGAGAACTGTACCCCCTCGTGTCGTTTCATTTATCCCAGCCGTTGTGTCCTTTCCTTCATTGATTCAGCATAGCGCGATTTGGCCAACGTTCGAGTGGAATCGGGCGGGATCGGGTTCTAATCGGGGAGTAACTGTTCGGACGCGGTAATACACCACCGCTCGGTAAAATAACATCTGTCCGCGATCCGCAACAATTGGTGTCGAGGAGTGAGATCGGACCCGAAGCGCGCTTCACGCGCTCGAAATTATTAACTGCGAAATTTGATTTTGTTTTACAAAAAAAAAAACCCGAATTTTGAAAGTCGCGCTATGGCGGATCAAGACGGCTGGGTTCCGGTAGAGGAGAGTGAGGCAGGGTCGATCCAGGACCAAATTGAGGGACATGAGGAGAGCGAAGCAGTGAGGGCGGCAGGTTCGCAAAATGGCGCCTCGCACATGGCTGCGGCGGCCGCACCCGCTGCACAAGTGGGAGGGATGGCCCAAATGCAGGCCCTCATGGAGCAATTTATGGCGCAAATGCAGGCGTCCCTCAACCTGCAGAAGGACGATATGAGGGCTAATAGTGAGCAAATGAGGGCTGATAGTGAGCGATTGGAGGGCCAAATGGGGGTAATGGGGAACCGGATGGATGCTCAGGGTGAGCGATTGGAGGGCCAAATGGGGGTAATGAGGGACGAAGCGAGGAGTACCGGTGAGGGGTTAGACAATGGGATAAAAGAGGTAAAGAATGGGTTAATGGGGGTAGAAAACAGAATGGCCGCTCAAGAGAATCAAATGGAAGGGATGCAAAAGGGGTTAGAGGGGTTAGAAAACAGTATGGAAGGCAAATTGAGGGACATGAGGGACCAAGCGGAAAGGGAAGTTTAAAAAATGGGGCAGCAGATAGAGGGGGTCAGAATGGGGGTAGAAACTAAATTGGATGCTCACAGGGAGGAAATGGAGCAGATGAGGGTGGCATCTGGGCAGGAGATGCAAGTGATGGGAGAAGAGATCAGAAGAGGTGTGAGTGAGGAGGTCGGAGGAGTGCGCGAGGAGGTGAGGCACTGTAAGGTGCGCATGGAGAAGGAGGTGAGAAAGGGGACTGTAAAATTGCAAGGTGGTATAGAGGAGTTGACGCTGGGAGTAGAACAACTGACAGTGGGACAAAAGGAGTTGGGGGACCAGGTAAAGAAGAACACAGCGGTAATAGAGGGTTTAAAATCGACACAGAAGGAGATGAAAAAGGACGTAGGGGTAATTAAAAAAGAGTGTCAGACGGTACATGAGGACCTGACGAGGAAGATGGACAAGGTGGTAGAGGTGATGGAGGTTAAAGAGCGGGAGGTGCGGGAGCACATAGAAAAAAATAAGGTGGAGTTAGAGGAAGAACTTAAGGGGGCGCACGAGGAGATGAAGGAGGTGAAGCAGAAATTAGAAGAAGTGGAAGAAGGGGTGAGCGAAATTAAGAAGCGACGGAGAGAGGATAAGAAAGAGATAAAGGAGGAAGTAAAAGAATTGGTCCAAAGTCTGTGTTCGGATCGTGATGATGTGCTCATTAACCGGATGAGGGATTCGCAGGTGATGGAGGAGAAGCGAAGAGAAAGAGGACCCGGTGTAAGTGGTGACCAATATGGTCGTGCGTATGATGTGCCAGGTGATTTAATAAGCTTGGGGGTCGAGATGGACCCGGGTGTTCGTGAGAGGCCGTTGGTGAAGTGTGCGACAGGTCTGGTGTGCGAAAAAGGAGGTGTGCGAGAAAGTCCGACTCTGGGGTGTGTGAGGAAAAAGTGCGTGCCAAGGAGTGAGGGTGCTGGCGAGAGTGAGTCGGTCGTAGCGTGTGTGCGAGGGAGCACATGGAAGCGCATAGTGAGGAGTGTTACGGAGGGTGTAAAGGGAGAATGCACGCCTGTGGCTGTGGTGAGTGTTACAGAGGATGTAACGGGAGAGGGTGTGCGAGAAAGATGTGTGACGGACAGGTGCATGGGGAAAGAGTGCGCTGTCAAAAGTAAGGAAGAGTGTACACCTGTGGTGAGTGTTACAGAGGGTGTAACGGGAGAGTGTGCGCGAGAAAGGTGTGTAACGGACGGGTGCATGAGGAAAGAGTGCGCTGTCGAGAGTAAGGGTGAGTGCGCTGTCAAGAGTGGAGGTGAGAGTAGTAAGAGTGACACGGAGCGTGAGTTGGTTGTGACAGGTGAGAAAGGAAGCACACCTGGAATGGTAGAGCGTGTGTGGGAATGCACGCTGGAATTGGTAGTGAGGCACGTGGTTGGGTGTGCGAGTGAGAGCACACCTGTGATTGTCACAGAGGAGGTGACCGAGGAAGGGGCGCGAAGAGGTGTGTTGGTGAGGTGTGCGACCAACGAATGTGTGCCAAAGTGTTCGGTGGTCAGGTGTGTGACCCAGGCTGTGAGTGGAATGAGTGTACCTGGGTGTGTTAGAGAAGATACGACGAGGAGCATGGAAACGGCTGGATGTATGAGCAAGAAAGGGGTAGCGTATGCATGTAAGCATGCAGGTGAGGCATCGACGGTAACCGGGTTAGAGGTTAGAACGACTTATAGCCGAATCGGGCCCTCGGTGCGCGTCGGGCAGCTTCGCGTGCCGCGAGGACCAGCGGGGATCCGAACCACGGCGGTTTCGAAAGAACCGCCGTACGCGATCCACGCCGGGCCGTGCTTTGAACGGCCGCGTCCGTGCTCCATTAAGCGGAGCTGGCAGCCCGATAGGAAGGGTCGTCATGGCGACCACTTTTTGTTGAGGCATTCCGGCAGGTCGAGATCGGGCCATGGGATGGCTCCGTGCCGAGATGGTGTGTGGGACCTCGGCCCGGGTAAACCTCCTTCCCTGCACCGAATGCGGGACGTATCCAGCCGCTGGCACCAAACAACCCGCATTCATTGCTCGGCTTTACGAAGCCGGGCTTTGGACAGGAATTGGCGCACCGAGAGGCATTGGTGAGTAGACTGTGTGATGAGGTTAGTGTTTTGGACCCAAAATTAGAAAAAAACAAAACTTGATGATTGGCAAAGGATTGGCAGTGATGATTGGCAGATGATGAGTAGTGATTGGCAAATTTTTGATTTGTTGAAATTTGATGTGCAAAATTGGTAGTGGGAGATGCCCGATGTGGTGGGATGGCAACTCTGTCATCCCTCACAAACGGGGGGCAAAGGAGCTATAGTTTATGGGGTTGATGGCAGTGAAAACTAGCCCGGGTGGGTTAGGTTATATTCTGTGTAGGGACCTAGAAGATGACATTAGGTAACGTTAAGATTAGTTAGTGACTGATACCTGTAGTGGGGACGCAGGTAGATTAGTATGGATGATAATGACGAGGGAGCGCAATAGTTTAAAGGGACGACTGGGAAGCGCAAGTTTCAGAGGGGAGTAGTTAGATGAGATGATGCTGTGTGAGAACTGGACAGGTGTGTGGAGCAGTGTATGAGTAGTGAGTGTTGTGGATCAGCGCGAATGCGCTTGGGGAGAGAAGGGTGCAGGTGGCACCAGGTGTGAGAGCACAGGTGTGCAAGTACAGGTGTGTGGAATACATGGAGTATAGGAATGAGTGGTGTGGAGAGAGTTGGAGTAAGTGGTACGGAGTGGTGTGCATGGTGCGAAGGTGTGGATGGGGGAAGAGTGGACCCCCTTTTCACGAGTACCCGGGGCGGGTAGTGTAAGTGTTAGGTAGAGGGTATAGGTAAATTGTGGTTGGATATTGGCATTTGTGGTGCGGTTGCAGAATGGTATTGTGGATGGGTGCATTAGTGTTGTGGAAATGGCTGGGCGTGTAGCCTGTTAGTGTGTGTAGTTGGTTTGGGCACTCCACCACTGTGAGGATGTCGGCCAGGTGAGGCCGCAGGTGGGCTCTGGGAGCCGTTAGTGTCAGTGGGTGCCTGAGGATCCCGGGTGTGGATCGGGCAGCCCGTGCCAGAGAGGGCACTGAGGGGGTGAGAGTGCGAGAGGGCCTTCCCCAGTTAGTTAGGTTAGGGTGAGGAGCAGGTAAGCTCGGGTGGCAACTACAGTGGTGGAGGTGTGCAGGTGGGTAGACCTGCTGGGAGAGCTACACGTCACAGCCCAGAAATTGTGCGAGAGCACCGAGTGTTGAATCGGGGGAGTGAGACCCCAAATTGAGAAGCACCACAGTTTGGTCAATGGGAATTGGTTTTTAGAACCCATAGTGTAAGTTGGCCAATGGATTGGCAGGGAAAGACCCCGGGTAATGTAAAGTTGTTAAAGTCATTTAGGAAATAGTTAGGATTGATGAACCTGTCGCACCATACGCAGCCACTTACCTGTGGTGATGATGACTCCACACCTGTGTGTTCCTTTGTTCTGTGTTGCAGGAAAGGAGAATTGCTGGGTGGATTTGTGAGACGCATCACGACGTGGATGAGACATTGGGGTGATTCCATCTCTCCCTCCTTAGGAGGGACTGATGATGAATTGGTGATGGCAAATTTTGATGTTGAGTTGGAGATGGCAAATTTTGATGAGAGTTGGAAATGGCAAATTTGATTGGTTAGGAGGGAGAGAAGACGAATTTGGTTTATGGGAGGAACGGGGAAGACAGTAGGGACGTTTGTTGATGTGTAAAGTAGATGTTTATGGGTAGTGTTGTGTTTTGTGGATACAGTAAGGGGTAAGGGAGGGACAATGTAGGTTACCTGGTTGGGGGGGGGGGGGGCGTACGGTAGGAACGTACCTGTCTCACCTGGTTCCCATGTGCCCCCAGTGTGCATTACCTTGTATTGCGTGCACTTTTGCGCCCTTACCACCTTGCTCACTTGTCTTATTTTGTCTCCCACCTCCGAGGATCTGGCTTTGGGGCAGAGAGAGAGGAGAGAGAGGTGCTGGCTCTGCAGTTGTGGGCCTGTACTTTCGCTGCTTGCTGCCTGGATCGATACACCATATGGACCGCAATTTTTGTGGCCGCCCACAATGGACCGCAGTTCTTTTGCGGGCAAGCACCACCCGTTGATGGACCTCTGGGTCAACGTGGCACCTATGCCATACAGGTGAACCACTTATAGTTGGCCCCCCTGACGGCCACAATTTAGAAATGGACGCGGTTGGCGCCTTTCTTTATTCCTAAAGAAGCCAGAAGGCCAAGTGGGCTCCAAGGCAAGACCAGCGGCAGAATATCGGCCGGCTGCGACACCACCGGTGACTATGAACACTTTATTGGTGCACCGGATGGTGCTGACTGTATGTATGGGGTGGTGCTTTTGGTGCTTGGACGGGGTGCTCTGCACATTATTAAAGGCCGTAAGGCCACAGGGCACTCGTGGGTTGGTGTATCGATGCTGGCATGCGTGCTCTCTCTCGATGCATAACATCTGCATGTGTTCCTCAAAAAACAGGTCCTGGATCGTAGTGTAAATATCAGTGTAGTCTTGTATAAATGATGCTCCCTACCGGCTATATGTTTAGTTTGAGGATTCTTTCCGCGATTCGGTTATCCTGTGGGTGTGTTTCTGTGAGGAGAAGGGTGCAACGTCGCAGGGGGACATATTTACTCATTTGTGAACATCTGTAAAACTGTCGCACTCAGGGTTGAGTTAATAGTAGAGGGAACTACATCTGAGTGCCACACTAAAGTAAGTAAAAATTTATCGGGTCGGGACGCCCCGAGGTAGAGAAGGGTGCAATGTTGCGGATATGAGATTGGCCTCCATCCATATCCGCTTGTAAATATTCCCCTATTTCCCCAATACTTCCCAACTATCCCCAATCCCCCATTCCCTAGTCCCATTTTCTGTAAACAACACTCTGTAGACCCGACCTCCCCCTATTTTCCCCATTAAATGTCGCATCCAGGTCCACCGCATCTCACGTAGACAACTATAGGACATCTTGCTAGTTATTCTTAGTCTATGTCAGTTAAGGACTCGTTTCCATTAATTCTGACTCTTCGTTGCACCAGAATGTGATTGTATGGCACCGTTAGAAAGTTTAGGACCTCCCAATACCTCCCCGCAGCTCTTCCTCATGGTACAACAACAACAACAACAACAACAGCGGCGGCGGCGCGGGGAGTGTGCGTCCTCACTCCGGCTTGGTTAGCCGCCATTGAACATGTGCTCCGACGGGGTTACCACGCAGGGGCTCGCTGTCAGCTCCTCGTCAAGGGCGGAGCCCGGTAACCCCCCGCACCCAATAGAAGCGGCGGACCGATCCCATCTGGGGCGGGGCCAACGAGCCGAGGGCGTGTCACTCCCCGCTGAGCATGCGCAGGAAGAGGGAGGTGACGTCAGATGCGCCCTCAGCTTGGAGAGAGAAGACGCCACCTCCGAGCGCTGAAATACCTCCCCGCATCTCTGGACCGGACCGTGTTGATTCTGCCCCTGAGCCAAGGTGCACCTTGTGCTATCGACTGCCTGTCCTTCCTTGCCATCAATCCCTGTGTAAGTCAGTCTTGTCCCGTTTGTCTGTGGTCTGTCGGGGATAAGATAAGACTGTGTCTAAGTGCCCATCTTTTCTGTGCTTTACCTCTTACCTTGTAATCTACCCCTTTTCTGCATCACCAATTATATCCTCCTCCGGAGGTCTTGAGAACTGTACCCCCTCGTGTCGTTTCATTTATCCCAGCCGTTGTGTCCTTTCCTTCATTGATTCAGCATAGCGCGATTTGGCCAACGTTCGAGTGGAATCGGGCGGGATCGGGTTCTAATCGGGGAGTAACTGTTCGGACGCGGTAATACACCACCGCTCGGTAAAATAACATCTAAAACCGCGTCTGTAACAATATGTAGCGGTTACCGCTGGATGCACACAATCGCCTTGCACCGGCCAGAACACGGCCAGACGCGCCTCTCCCGGGCATGCCCGGACTCACTGTTCCCGGGCACGCCCGAACCTCCCGGGCACGCCTGGTCTCGTCTTTCCCGGGCATGCCCGCTATCGCCTTTCCAGGGCTCGTCCAGAGCGCCCGGGCACGCCCAGCCTCGACTTGGCAGGCCGCAGCCAAACACGCCCGCGCAGGTCCAGACTCGCCTTTCCATGGCTCGCCCTTGACACCCGGGCATGCCCGGTATAGCTTTTGCCGGGCAAACTTCCCGACATAAATGTGTATATATATTGCTGCCCGATAAACGGGCTTGTCAGAATACCTGAGCTGTTTTGTTTCAATAAAGCAACTCGGACGAATTCCGTCTTTGGTCGCGTCAATTCTTTCGACTCGCGTTGGAGCGCAGTTCCTTCATTGGTGACCTACCGACATGGACACGGCAGTGACGCTTAAACTGCCTACCTTCTGGGAGGCTCACGCGGCTGTTTGGTTCCCCCAGGCGGACTCCCAGTTCGCCCTGCGAGGCATCACCGCGGACGACACCCGCTTCCACCATGTTGTGGCGGCGCTCGGTTCCGCCACCGCGGCCCGCGCCTTGAGCCTCCTCGAGCACCCGCCGGCTGCTGACAAATACGACGCGCTGAAGACACTCCTCCTCGACGCTTTCGCCCTCTCACCGGCAGCACGCGCACGGCGCCTGCTCGCTCTGCCCGAGCTCGGCGACACGCGCCCGTCCGAGCGCATGGACTATATGCTCTCGTTGCTCGGTGAGCACTCTCCGGATTTTCTGTTCCGCGAGCTGTTCCTTCGCCAGCTGCCTCACCCGGTACGCCTCGCCCTGGCTGGCACGTTGATCACGGATTCCCGCGCCCTCGCCAGGGAAGCCGATAAGATCTCCTCGGCGGGCCAGCACATCGGCGCGGTTACCTGGAGCCCGCCGCCGTCCGAGGCGACGCCCACGACGCCCGAGCGCCCTGCGCGGTTGGAGGCCGAACTGCCGGTGCAACTGGCGGCCGCCACGCCGCACCACCCGCTTCCGACACGACGGCCGGGGCCTCCACCTGACCGGGCGTGGTGTTATTACCACGCCAGGTTCGGACACAAGGCTCGAACGTGCCGACCCCTGTGCACTTTCGGCAAGTCGGGAAACGGCCGGGCCGGCGTTCATTCCCAGCCATGAGCGCCGGCCACTCGGGCAACTTGCTGTTTATTCGGGACAAAGCGTCTAGACGGCCGTCATCACGCCGTTCGGCCTGTTCGAATTTTTGCGGATGCCGTTTGGCCTCAAGAACGCGGCCCAGGCGTTCCAGCGCTTGATGGACGGCGTGCTGCGCGACCTGCCGTTTCTTTTCGTCTATCTGGACGATATCCTCATCGCCAGCACGTCCCGCACCGAGCACCTCCTCCACCTCCGAACACTGTTCGGTCGCCTCAGCGAGCACGGCTTAATTGTCAACCCGGTCAAATGCCACTTCGTCGCGACGACCGTTGACTTTTTGGGCCACCGCATCACCAAGACCGGGGCCGTGCCGCTGCCGACCAAGGTCGAGGCCATCACCACGTTCCCGCGTCCCCGTTCCATCAAGGCCCTCCAAGAGTTCCTCGGCATGGTGAATTTTTATCACCGATTCGTGCCCCGTGCTGCTCAGCTCATGCAGCCCCTTTACGAGGCCCTCCGGGGCAAGCCGGCCAAGCATGACATTGTTTGGTCCACGGCCATGGACGCGGCCTTCGCCAGCGCCAAACGGGCCCTCGCTGACGCAACGCTGCTGGCTCACCCAGTGCTCAACGCGCCCATCGCCCTCACTACAGACGCCTCCAACTACGCGGTGGGCGCCGTCCATGAGCAATGGGTGGACGGGGTTTGGCAGCCACTCGCTTTTTTCAGCCGGCAACTCCGGCCGAACGAGTTAAACTACAGCACGTTCGACCATGAGCTGCTCGGGCTATTCCTGGCCGTTCGCCATTTCCGACACCTCCTGGAGGGCCGCCCGTTCACGGCTTTCGTCGACCACAAGCCGTTGGTCTACGCAATGGCTAAGGTCACGGAGCCGTGGTCGGCCCGCCAGCAGCGCCACCTCTCCGCCGTGTCGGAGTTCACCACGGACATCCGGCACGTCGCCGGAAAAGACAACGCCGTGGCCGACTGTCTTTCTCGGGCCAGCACGAACGCGGTCCACCTCGGCGTGGACTTCGCGCTCATGGCGGCCGACCAGATCACCGACGCCTCAGTGCAGGCACTCCGTGCGGCGGACACGGGCCTCCGCCTGGCCGACATTCCCTTCGCGGGCACCGTCCTGCTCTGCGACGTCTCCCAGGGCCAGCCTCGCCCCATCGTGCCCGTTTCCTGGCAGCGCCGCATCTTCGCCTCCATCCACGGCCTTTCTCACCCGGGCCGGAAAGCTTCTCAGAAGCTGGTGTCGGCGCGTTTCGTCTGGCACGGCCTTCGACGAAACATCCGCGACTGGACCAACGCCTGCACGGCCTGCCAGCGGGTCAAGGTCCACCGCCACACCCAGGCCCCGCTGGCACCTTTCGCCGTGCCTGAACGGCGTTTCGACCACGTCCACGTGGACCTGGTGGGTCCCCTGCCCCCCTCGCGGGGGTTCACCCACCTGCTCACCATGGTGGACAGGACCACCAGGTGGCCGGAGGCCGTGCCCCTCACCTCCACCACCACCGCCGACGTGGCGCAGGCGTTCATCGCCACCTGGGTCGTGCGCTTCGGCGCACCAGCGGACTTCTCGTCCGACCGCGGCCCACAGTTCACGTCTGAGCTTTGGGGCGCGGTCGCCCGTTCGTTGGGGGTCACGCTGCACCGCACCATGGCCTACCACCCCCAAGCCAACGGGTTGTGTGAGCGGTTTCACTGCTCCATGAAGGCCGCACTCATGGCCGGCCTTCAGGACGACGGTTGGGCCGACCGGCTGCCGTGGGTCCTTTTGGGCCTTCGCACGGCCCCCAAGGAAGACCTCCAGGCGTCCGCCGCCGAGCTCGTCTACGGCCAGCCGCTCCGCGTCCCGGGCGAATTCGTGCCCGACGCTACCAGTCCCTGGTCCGCCGCTCGCCAGCGCTCGGACCTCCAGGAGGCCGCCCGACGATTTGCCCCCGTGCCGACGTCCCGCCACGGTGGCCCCCAGTCCTACGTCCCCCCGGCGCTTCGCACAGCGGAGTACGTCTTTGTGCGTCATGACGCGCACCGGGGGCCACTCCGGCCGCCGTACGACGGGCCCTTCCGGGTCCTGCGATGGGGCGACAAGTCTTTCATCGTCGACTTCGGCGGCCGGCCGGACCGGATTTCTGTGGACCGCCTCAAACCGGCGCACATGGACGTCGACCGACCACCACGGTTGGCCCTTCCTCTGCGGCGAGGCCGCCCCCCGTCCACAGTTCCCCCCGCTCGACCACCCACCACCACGTCGGACCCCTCCCCACGACCCTCCAGGGGTCGCTTCGGCCGGGTCATCCGGACCCCCCTTAAATTGACCCTGCCGGTGCAGGTCGATTCTGGAGGGGCGTGTGTAGCGGTTACCGCTGGATGCACACAATCGCCTTGCACCGGCCAGAACACGGCCAGACGCGCCTCTCCCGGGCATGCCCGGACTCACTGTTCACGGGCACGCCCGAACCTCCCGGGCACGCCCGGTCTCGTCTTTCCCGGGCATGCCCGCTCTCGCCTTTCCAGGGCTCGCCCAGAGCGTCCGGGCATGCCCGCTATCGCCTTTCCAGGGCTCGCCCAGAGCGTCCGGGCATGCCCGCTATCGCCTTTCCAGGGCTCGTCCAGAGCGGCCGGGCACGCCCAGCCTCAACTTGCCAGGCCGCAGCCAAACACGCCCGGGCAGGTCCAGACTCGCCTTTCCAAGGCTCGCCCTTGACACCCGGGCATGCCCGGTATAGCTTTTGCCGGGCAAACTTCCCGACATAAATGTGTATATATATTGCTGCCCGATAAACGGGCTTGTCAGAATACCTGAGCTGTTTTGTTTCAATAAAGCAACTCGGACGAATTCCGTCTTTGGTCGCGTCAATTCTTTCGACTCGCGTTGGAGCGCAGTTCCTTCAGATAGATAGATAGATACATAGATAGATAGATATAGATAGATAGATAGATAGATAGATAGATAGATAGATGCGAGATGCTCACTCGCCCTTCCGACCTTTACTCAGCAAAACGCTCCGATCAGTGAAACCATACGTCACGTGATCCGTGCGTGCGCAATGACGCCTTATTCACTTCGGCGCTTCAAAAAGATATTCACTGATCGCATTTTATTATTAGTACAGGTACAAAATTGTACACGAAATTACACAGTTGCTTGTTATTATTGTTTAATTGCGATTTTGTAGAAAATTTCAATCCTTTGATCATGTGACGGTTGCTATGTGACGTCAGACGTTATTTAAATAATTCTTCATTTCGTCGCCACGTCTCCATATGTTTGCACTGTTACTTACTGTGTTACAAGAGGACATTAAAGACTACACAGTGTACATATACATATATATTGTTGCGGTTTTGAGTTTTGGTAGCAGTTGTATAATAAAGGTTAAATTTCCCCCTCATAGTTGGTCACACAAGCAACATGTAGCCTCGCGATAGTGTAGTTATGTCTTAGTATTTGTGAGCTTAGTCCTTTTCCTATGTTAGTTCTGCGTTGAGTAGAGTAAGGAGAATAGGTCCTTCTCCTACTTCAATTGCCTTAACCCGGCTCCCTAGCCTCATGCCTCTTTGTGCTGCCTTTGGTTCTTTTGGCGCGAATTAACACGAAGCAGGCCTAGGAGGGTCGGGGCGGGACCGAATGAGGGCGGCAGAGGAGCTGACGATAAGCGCGAGCCGCCAATCAGGGCTCAGAGGGTGTGGCGGCAGCCACAGGGCGTGGTTGGAAGGTTCGAGAAGGTTCGGAGCGTGTAGATATAAGCGGTTGCGCAAAGCCCCCAAGAGCAGTGGAGTTCCAAGAGTGCGCGGTGAGTGAGAGAGTGCGGTGAGCAGTTGGTGGAGTTCGAGCAGCAATTGAGGTACGAGGACTGAGTTGGCATTGAGTGGAGAAAGACGCGCATGAACCAGGATACGCACTCATATGAAAGTGACGCTCGGTTGAGCTTGAAGCCGAGCCGCGAAAGTGCATTGAGTTACGCGAGTGATAACGCGCTGTGTAACCGCCAGCCGCGCTGAGAAAGGCGTACTTTCGTTTCCTGCCTCATCATCTGTTCTGTTTGGGAGACGCGCTACGAGGATCCTTCCACCGCCTGCTTGCCTTCTTCGCGGGATGTGCTGGGACCGTGGAGAGCCGGACGGGGCCGTTCCTGGACGACCACGTCGGTGCGTTTGGCCTGAACAGCATCCTGCCTGCAATTCCCTGTGTGAGTGTGACGGGCCCGAGCCTGGGGGTTAAAGATAAGACTGATTAAGTGCTGCTCTGTGTCTCTGCGTCTACCAATCATTGTACATACTTGTGGGAATAATAATTAAACCTGTGTTCTTCCTTCCATTCGATCGTTCTCGTGTTTTCCTCATTGACTAAGCGTGGTACGAGTAGAATCGCTCGAATCGGGTTCCACTACTAGAAAACTGCACGGACCACGTGGTACTCAATCCGCTCGGTGTATCCAAATCACACGTGGCTCGTGCGAGGCTTGCTTCCCCGCTTCCGTGGCGGCGCAGGGATTTAGGTACGAGCGAGACTTGGTCCCGAAACCCTGCCCTGCGTTTGCCCGGAAGAGGCGTTTCAAGTCTCTCAGTTCCGCCAAGCCCAGAAAGGACAAGGGGCTTAATCCCCCCTTGGTAAGGGTAAGAAGGGCGGCGGAGAACCGTAACAATATATTGTTGTAGATCTCAACATCGGCCTTTCCCCTTAAGGTGCAGTCACACTATGACGTTTTAGAGAAACTTATATCTAGCGTATGAAAAATCATAAAATAATGTCAACACGTCTCCATACGCCCAAAAAAACATCGAAAATTCTACAGCATGAATAAATTGGGCGTATGCATAATGTATTGAACGTATACATAGCGTATGTCTAACCTATTAGTAATCTATTACTAACTTATATATAACTTATGACAGCGTATCACAGCGTATGGCCAGCGTATGTCCAGCGTTCTCGACTTATGCCCAACGTATGAGTAACTTATGAGAAACCTATGCGCAGCGCGCTTGGCGTGTTGCCGACGATCACGTGACGTTCTGCATAAATACGGCGCCGATCTCTACAGTACCGCGAGCTATCAACATCAACATGGCACCCAAGAAAACGAAGAAGATCCAGACCCCGATCCCGATCCATGGTCTGACCCAGACCTTCCCCCGTCGTTGACCTCTTCTACTCCTCATCCTATTGGCACGGATCTGGTGAAGTGCCAATTCGATGATGTCATACTGATGTTGGAGAACGACTCGTTGGTATTCTTGTCGAAGCCTCTCAGGATCCTCCATCTTCTCTGATGACGGGTGGAGAAGTGATGGTGAGCTACTCACAGGCCCCCATATATACAGTGACTGCAAAACGCTGGCAAAACGCCAATAATACGCTAGTTGTACGGTAGAAACACGCTCAATAAGTTACTCCATCGTCAGACATACGTCTAACATGTCTGAATACGTCAATATGCATTGCAGATACGTCAGATATAGGTTAGATATAGGTTAGAAGTAAGTTACTCATAGGTTATCAATAAGTTAGCTGTACGGTACACCTTCATGCCAACGTATCTCGAGGTATCTCGACGTATCTCGACATATGAGTAACCTACCTCTAACGTATTTAACGTATGTCTAGCGTATGTCTAGCATATGCCTAACATATGCCTAACCTATGAAGAGGACGTCGGCATACGCCCAAATTTTTGTGCATGCACAAAAATTTATTTCGGCCTCTGCATACAACAATGTATGCCAGCTTATACCAGCGTGCTTTTAACGTATACAACTTATACCAAACCTACCCCTAAGTTATGTCAACATACACCAGCGTGTTGGTGAAAATTCACATACGTCGGCATAAGTTACTGCTATACGTTATAGTGTGACTGCACATTTACCAAGGGGGGATTAATCCCCTTGTCTTTTATCTAGCCGACGCGATCCGGGGCTATGACGTTCCTTCCGGTCAGCGCTGGGTAGGGTCGTAGTCCGAATTCCTAATACCTAATTACCAACGCCTCCCAGGAAGCAAGGAAATAACCCCGCCCGAACCACGGTTTTAGTGGAAACGCCGAGCGATAGCGAGCCGTGATCCGAGCCGTTAACAAGAACTAACCCGATTTGAGCGGTTCCAAATCGTGCCACGCTTACCCAATGGAGGAAAAGACTGATACGGTCGAATTAGGAAGAAACAGGAAGAACATATTGGTTTATTAATAATTTGTACAGGAAGGAGGAGAAGAACACACATTGAAGTTTTTACAGTCTTAACTTATCCCGTTATACAGTCTTAACTTTTCTAGCGAAAACCCTTGCCAGCAGCATTCGCTGCTGGCAAAGGAGGTGGATTAGCCGAATCAGGGCGCAGGATGGATGCTGCACAACGAGGTCGATTTGGAGGGTGGGCCGCAAAATGAACGGGACCTAAGCTTATTTCTTTTACACAACACAGGTATCACTAATGGAAATGACCTTATCCTACACACATACTATGACATAACTAATGTTCTAAGGTGGCCTACGTGTTGCATGTGGACTAACTATGGGGGGCAAACCTTTAACCTTTAATGATCAATATGTACACTCTCAGAACTGCAACACTGCACCCCCTCCTTCGCCAGGCTCGTCCCCGAGCCGAACCCACACAAGTGAGCATGACCGGTTCGGATGCCAGGGTCAGGACTACTTTTTAACTTAGTGTGACACGTAGGTGTGGTTTCCCTCTACATTTACTCTAACACCCTGTGTGTGACAGTTTTAAACACTAGATATGTCCCACCTACTGCGTTGTGTACTAACTATCAGACTCACACCCACAATTAACCGAATTATGGAAAGAATTCCCAAACTATACATCAAGCAGGTGGGGAGCATGTTATTCACAAGACGAACCCTAATTATTTACAGTACTACAACCCAGGACCTGTTCTTTTGTGGGAAAGAAGAGAAATTTTGAAAAGGAGAAACACAGAATGCACTGCACCAATACATGATACACCAATATGCACCAAAAATGCACAATCATGCACATGCACAATCATCACAAAATGCACAATCACATTTCAAAATAATCAATGATGTCTTGTGCTTGGCTGCTCAGCTGCGGCGTCTTCTTGCTTCGTCTTTGGTGTGCCATCGTCAAAACTTGAAGTCTTCTTTCCTGACACACCAAAGAAAATAAAAAGGCACAAACCGTGTCCGTTTTTATTTCGGCCAGCAGGGCCAACTTAGGTGGTCCGACTGCATGGCATCGAGGCCACTTAAAAACACAGTGGTCCGCAGGTGCAAGATAATGTTTGCCGCGATTGTCTGCCCCAGCAAAGGTGCCAGGCCACAGAACGTGTGGTCCATAGGTGTACCGGTGCAGGCAACAGGTAGCAGGGTGCAGCTGCACAGATGTACAAAGTGCAGCCACACAGCTCAGGGTACCTGCACACTCCCTTCAACAAAAGATATGGGTCCATGGTTGGGGAGGAAGACAAAGCAGAGAGTTTAGCGGGGGCAAGGGCGCAAAGGTACACGTCATGCAAGGCAATGAAACATGAGGGGCGCGGGAGAGCAAGTGGAGAAAGCTCGTCCCTAGCCATTCGTCACCCCCCATGTCAACCTACACTACCCTTGCCCCTCCCCGTATTTACACTTCCTTTACAAATTCGTCTCTACCGTCTTGTCTTTTCTATCCCCCCTCTACTCCAAATACGCTTCCAATCCCTCCCAAGAAGGAAGGGATGGAATTACACACAATGTCAACCACGTCATGATGCGTCTTTCATTCCAAACATTTGCAAAAACATGGTGTGGAGTCCTGCCACCTTGGTGAGTGGATGTGGATGGTGCGAAGAGATTCTGATCCTAGCTATCCTCTACTTGACATTAACTCACTTTACACTACCCGGGATCTTGCCCTGCCAATTGGCAACTTTAACGATGCGGTTCTAAAAACCAATTCCCATTGACCATCCTGTGGTGCTCTTCCAATTTTGGGTCTCACTCCCCCAATTTTTCCTACTGTGCCCTCGCATAATTTCAGGGCTGGGTCGTGTGGCTCTACCAGCAGGTCCTACTTACCTGTGCACCTCCGCCACTGAAGTTGCCACCTGAGCTTACCATGCTCCTTCAACTACCCTAACGCAGGGAAGGCCCTCCTGGCTCTCTCACCCCGCTGATGCCCTCTCTGGCATTGGGCTACCCGGGTCATCTCTTGGATCCTCGGGCCCCGCTGAACACTATACTGAACTCTACATGGCTCCCAGAGCCTACCTGCGGCCTCACCTGGCCGATAAACTACCAGTGGCGGAGTGCCCATTTAACCATACTCACCAATTAAGCCCACACGCCCAGCCATTCCACTCACTCATGCACCCCTCAAAGCAACAACTTGCTACTCCCTGCACCACAGATGTCAATATCCAACACATTTACCTACTCCCTCTACCTAACTTTAAACTACCCTCCCCAGGTATTCGTGTAGGGGTCCATCTTCCCCCATCCACACCTTCGCACCAGGCACTCCACACCACTCATTCCACACACCATTTACTCCACACCATTTATTCCACACCATTTATTCACTTGCACCCCTTGCAAGTCAATCACTCAACACACTTACACTTGTCTTCAATACCCGATTCATACACTACCTCTGGTCATCCCAGACCATTGCCTCATTTCACCAAGTTCATCCACACCCAATTTCCACTCATTTCCTCATTTGCACCTAAAGCGCATCCTCCTACTCACACACAATTTCTCCACACATACAGCATCATTTAACTAACTATTTCACTCTAATACTGGTGCTTTCCCCATCTTCCCTTATACTAAGCACTCCCTCGTCATTAACATCCACCTAATCTGACTACATCCCCACTACTTGTACAATGTCTCTACTTAAATCTTGGTCTCCTATGGTCATCTTTCGAGATCCCGAACAATTATCCTAGCCCGCCCTGGCTAGTTCATACTGCCAAACCCCATAAATCTACTGCTCCTTTGCCCCAAAGTGAATGGTAAACTACCATTCGCCATCACTACTGCCATATCGTCCACTATGCTTGAGCTTCGTCGGGTGGGAATGCATTCTCGCAGCTCGGCTTCGCAAAGCCGAGCAATGCATACGGGTGGTCTGTCTCCTGTAGGTTGGGTCCGTCCGACATTTTCAATTCAGGGGAGGAGGCATACTCGGGCCAAGGTTCCAGGCGCCATCCCTGCGCGGAGCCTTTCGGTCTCCGGCACGATGGCCCGGCCTCCCCTGGCCGGAGCACCGCTCCCGCAAGGGGGCAAAGGTCCGACCTCGGCTTCCTCCCCTGGAATCGTGCCGTTTTCCCCTTGCGCCACGGCATGGCACCGACCATACAGGGCGGGGCCCGGCCAGAATCGTGCACGGCGCTCCTTGCGAGACCGCCGCAGCAACGATCCCCGCCGGCTCCCACAGCACACAAAGAACACCACGCCCCGAGAGCCAGCGTCGGCTATACGTCAGGCTAAACGCTGCCCCGGTCTGCGTCGATGCCCGAATCGCATTCTCACACTATTCTCACACCCGTTTCTCACTCGTACACCGAGGCGCTCCAGCGCATCTCATACATCCCATGCATTCCGTTACCGCACTCGCTCGTGCATACTCTTCCCCTGCACACTCAGGTGCACACCACTCAGGCGCACTCACGCCGCTTGCACACCCCATTAGTACCATCCTCGCACACACCCTGGCGCTCTCATACCACTTACGCACTCTGTCACACACTCTGTAACACCCACGGGTGTGCACTCTATTGCACACCCAATCACCCGCTCCGGTGTGCATCTCCGCACACGCTCTCCAACACGCTCTGGTGTGTATCCTCGCACACTCTCTTCATCCATCTCACACTCTGTGTCACACTCTTTACACATACACTCCGTTGTACACTCACTCTCACTCTCAGTTTCATACTCGCGCTCTGGCGCCATTCGCACACGCGCGCCATTCACCTTCACATTCACAGAATCATTGGAATCTCCCGCAATGAAGCTATCTCTGAGGGCCTTTCACTCACTCACCGCAGGCAGGTAGGTGGTCTTTCTGTCTTCTACCGACTCCTCTCCGGCCTTGCTCCCCCAGCTCTCTCTGTGCTCTGTCCCCCAAATATTCCTACAGGTCGCACAAGATCTGCCAGCCACCCTCTGATGGTTAAACTGCCGAAATCTCGGCTCTCTGCTCACCTTCACTCTTTCATTCCTCTTTTCTCCCGCCTCTGGAACAAACTCCCACACTCACTTCAATCACACTCCTCCCTCCAGGTCTTCAAAACAGCTGTTCACCACCATCTCTTATCTTCCCCCATCCAAAACCTTGATCTTTTCTACCCCCACTAATTCACCCCAGATCCACCTTGTTTGAAATTCCAACTTCTTTCCTGGAAGTCTTGGCAGTGTCCATATGTTTTATACGTCTCCCACCCCCCCCCCCCTTCCCATGCCTCCCCCCCAAAGCCCTCTCCCTCCCACAGTTCTCTCGATGTCTCCATGTCTCTCGGTCCCTGCTCTCAAATGTTGTGTTTGTGTCCTTCCCCCTCTCTCCCCATCTTGTCTACCGCTCCCGATGTTATTTGTTTTGTGTGTCTGTTTGTCTTTCTGTGTGATTAATGTTCGCTCTTTCACGAGCCTCGATCTTGTATACAAAAAACAAACAAAAAAAAAAACAGCGCACCACGGACCTTCCACAAGCGCCTGGGTGACGTCGGGATCCCAAGCGCGCGAAAAATCCTTTCACGCCAAACACTTTCGCGCCAAACCTTTTTTTGCCATACACAGCCCTACTCACCTTCAGGATTCTTTTCTCCTCTAACCGCATCTGCAAACTTTCATTTCGGTTAGGCAGCACGACATCACAATGTGAATGCAGACTTTGAGTACATTCCATTTCTTTCTTCAATTCATGTACTAACTCTGCCGTCTCCTCAACCCCAATTTCAACTATAATTTCTTTTTCTTTATTAAGCTCGACGACTGCTGGCGCACATAAAATAAAATTTTCCAATTCGGCGGCCGTCGGCTTTTCCATACCCGGTGTCGCGATTTCTACCCCGGTCCACCTGACTGTGCTTTGCTCTAACTCGCTTTCCCCGCGCTTCTCAAATCGCATTACCTCGTCGTGTACCAATGCGACCTTTCCGCTTGACCTGCGCTTTATTTATTTCCCCATCTCTTTTATTTGGCCTCCTATTCTGTTACCACACCCTTTTAACCCGTCCTTCATTCCTTCCATTTGATTCTCTTGGCTGGCCATCCTGTTTTCCAACACCACTAACCCCTCTTTAATTTCTTTCATTTGGCCACCCATGTCCTTCAATTGGCCCCCCATTTCTTCCATTTGGCCCCCCATTTCGTTTTCCAAATTATATAACCCATCTTTCATTTGGCCACCCATTTCCTTCATTTGGCCCCCCATTTTATCCATTTTTGCATCCAGTTGGGTCAGGAATAGTCTAAGGTCAAACCCGATTTGCACAGCGGCCCCAGCTGCCACCGCGGGCTCGGCTCCCGCCGCCATGTGCGAGGCGCCGCCATTTTCTTCGCCTGCCACCCCTACTGCTGCACCCTCGTCAATGTTCTCCTCCTCTTCCAATTCTTCCTGGGGGTCCTGGGTTATTGACTCTAATTCCTCCTCTACCTCCTCATTTACCCCCACCGGCATCTGACCGTCTTCGCTATCCATGGCACGATTTCAATTTGGGTTGTAATAAAATTTCGGCCGCTCGTAATTTTGAGTGCGTTAGGCGCACTTCGGGTCCAATCCCACTCCTGACACCAAATGTTGCGGATCTCAACGTCGGCCTTTCCCCTTACCAAGGGGGGATTAATCCCCTTGTCTTTTATCTAGCCGACACGATCCGGGGCTATGGTGTTCCTTCCGGTCAGCGCTGGGTAGGGTCGTAGGCCGAATTCCTAATACCTAATTACCAACGCCTCCCAGGAAGCAAGGAAATAACCCCGCCCGAACCACGGTTTTTGTGGAAACGCCGAGCGATAGCGAGCCATGATCCGAGCCGTTAACAAGAACTAACCCGATTTGAGCGGTTCCGAATCGTGCCACGCTTACCCAATGGAGGAAAAGACTGATACGGTCGAATTAGGAAGAAACAGAAAGAACAGATTGGTTTATTAATAATTTGTACAGGAAGGAGGAGAAGAACACCCATTGAAGCTTATACAGTCTTAACTTATCCCTGGACAAACGGGCCCGCACACACAGACACACTCACATGGGGATGTGGCAGGTCAGGGTGATGCTCGGGGATGATGGCGTCCAGGCAGCTCACTCCGGTCCCCGACTCGTACAGTGAAGGCGATGGTCAGGCGGCAGCTGCCAGGAACTCTCCTCGTGTCGTTTGCGCGGAGTGGACAATTACAGGGCGGAATGCGGGCGAAAGGTAGGCTGGCTTGGCGGTTACACTCGCGGCTCAACCACGTACGTAATAATCGGCAGCTCAAACACGCTTCTTAATGTGTTTCCCTTGCGAGGCCTCTTTGCACCATCCAGTCCTCTTTACCAAGTGTGATTCCTGCAGTCCTCTTCACAATGCGCAAGCCCAATCATGCGAGTCCTCTCCGCACAGTCCTCAATAATCCAACCTTCCAATGAGTCCTTTTACAAAGCCCCTCGCTCATCAGTCCTCTGGAAGGGCTTTGTACGTGCGTTTATATAGCGCTGCCCAGCGAACCCTCTGGAACTTGCCAGCCGCGCTCTTACAACGCCCCTCACGCCATGTCACCAGAGCCCGGGTTGGTTGTTGGCTCTCACCGTCTCCGCCTTTTACGTGCTGCTTGACGTGGCCACACCCCGACCTCGCGCTCCTCCCCCTTTCCAGGCCTACCTCGTGGCATTTGGCTGGTTTCGAGCGAAAACCCTTGCCAGCAGCGAACGCTGCTGGCAAAGGAGTTTGATTAGACGAATCAGGGCGCGGGATGGATGCTGCCCAACGAGGTCGATTTTGAGGGTGGGCCGCAAAATGAACGGGACCAAAGCTTATTTATTTTACACAACGCAGGTATCACTAATGGAAATGACCTTATCCTACACACATACTATGACATAACTAATGTTCTAAGGTGGCCTACGTGTTGCATGTGGACTAACTATGGGGGCAAACCTTTAACCTTTAATGATCAATATGTTCACTCTCAGAACCGCAACAATATACCTAACATCAAAATATACTTATCAAATCTTTAGAATGACACTCATTGAAATCCTTCACGAAAAAATGAAAAATATTTGAACACAGGTAAAGTTCAGCTATCTTTACTCAACACATGTCAATAAACAAGAAGTTGCCTCAATCACAAAAAAACAAAAAGCATGAACATCACAAGGAGTGGTGCAACAAGTCACAGCAATGCAACACAAAGGCATGCACCTGAATACAGTCAAAATAAGATGACACAGGAATGGACACAACACTCCGAACAGTCAAGGACAGAATGACAGCAGTCCTCAATATCGTGCGTGTCCTCCCTGAGCTGTGATGCAGGTTGTACACCTCTGACGCATGCTCTGTACCAGGCCTCTGATGCGGTCCTGGGGAAGTCTGTCCCTCTCCTCCTGCAATCCTTGAATGAGCATTTGCTGATTGACAGCGATTGATCTCCTCGATGCAAGACGTCGACCAAGCTCATCCCAAAAATGCTCAATGGGATTGAGGTCAGGGGAATAAGGCATCCAAGGCATCACTTCAACGCCCTGTTCCTGCAGGAAGATGGTGGTCAGGCGAGCTGCATGGGGTCGAGCGTTGTGCTGATGGAAAACTGCGATGTCAGGATGAGCCTGAAGAAATGGCAGCAGATGAGGTCTCAAAACTTCATTGACATAACGCTGACTAGTGAGATTGCCTTCGATGACGACCAGAGGTGTCCTGAAACAGGTGGAAATGCTGCCCCATACAGTCACACTGGGTCCTCTAAATAGCAGTTCCCCATAAATACATGCACGCCACCCTAAAACAAATTCTTTCCAAGTTTTAAAGCCTTCAAAATATCATTTTTTAAATTTGGACAAATGACTGGTATTGTAGCGGTTACCGCTGGATGCACACAATCGCCTTGCACCGGCCAGAACACGGCCAGACGCGCCTCTCCCGGGCATGCCCGGACTCACTATTCCCGGGCACGCCCGAACCTCCCGGGCACGCCCGGTCTCGTCTTTCCCGGGCATGCCCGCTCTCGCCTTTCCAGGGCTCGCCCAGAGCGTCCGGGCATGCCCGCTATCGCCTTTCCAGGGCTCGCCCAGAGCGTCCGGGCATGCCCGCTATCGCCTTTCCAGGGCTCGCCCAGAGCGTCCGGGCATGCCCGCTATCGCTTTTCCAGGGCTCGCCCAGAGCATCCGGGCATGCCCGCTCTCGCCTTTCCAGTGCTCGTCCAGAGTGCCCGGGCACGCCCAGCCTCGACTTGCCAGGCCGCAGCCAAACACGCCCGGGCAGGTCCAGACTCGCCTTTCCAAGGCTCGCCCTTGACACCCGGGCATGCCCGGTATAGCTTTTGCCGGGCAAACTTCCCGACATAAATGTGTATATATATTGCTGCCCGATAAACGGGCTTTTGGTCAGAATACCTGAGCTGTTTTGTTTCAATAAAGCAACTCGGACGAATTCCGTCTTTGGTCGCGTCAATTCTTTCGACTCGCGTTGGAGCGCAGCTCCTTCACTGGTGACCTACCGACATGGACATGGCAGTGACTCTTAAACTGCCTACCTTCTGGGAGGCTCACGCGGCTGTTTGGTTCGCCCAGGCGGACTCCCAGTTCGCCCTGCGAGGCATCACCGCGGACGACACCCGCTTCCACCACGTTGTGGCAGCGCTCGGTTCCGCCACCGCGGCCCGTGCCCTGAGCCTCCTCGAGCACCGCCGGCTGCCGACAAGTATGACGCGCTGAAGACGCTCCTCCTCGACGCTTTCGCCCTCTCACCGGCGGCACGCGCACGGCGCCTGCTCGACCTGCCCGAGCTCGGCGACACGCGCCCGTCCGAGCGCATGGACTATATGCTCTCGTTGCTCAGTGAGCACTCTCCGGATTTTCTGTTCCGCGAGTTGTTCCTTCGCCAGCTGCCTCACCCGGTACGCCTCGCCCTGGCTGGCACGTCGATCACCGATCCCCGCGCCCTCGCCAGGGAAGCCGATAATATCTCCTCGGCGGGCCAACACATCGGCGCGGCTACCTGGAGCCTGCCGCCATCCGAGGCGACGCCCACACGACACCCGAGCGCCCTGCGCGGCTGGAGGCCGAACTGCCGGTGAAACTGGCGGCCGCCACGCCGCACCGACCGCTTCCGACACGACGGCCGGAGCCTCCACCTGACCAGGCATGGTGTTATTACCACGCCAGGTTCGGACACAAGGCTCGGACGTGCCGACCCCCGTGCACTTTCAGCAAGTCGGGAAACGGCCGGACCGGCGTTCATTCCCAGCCATGAGCGCCGGCCACTCGGGCAACTTGCTTTTTATTCGGGACAAAGCGTCCGGGCGGCGTTTCCTTTGTGACACCGGCGCCCAACTGAGCGTCATACCCGCCTCCGAGCAGGACAGGCGGGACGCCGTTTGCGGCCCCTCTTTGGTCGCTGCTAATGGCTCGGCCATACGCACTTTCGGCCTGCGCAATGTCACCCTCTGCTTCGGCAGCCAGCGCTTTCAGTGGACCTTTGTGATCGCCTGCGTCCCCATGGCTTTGCTGGGCGCCGACTTCCTCTGCGCGCACGGGCTGCTGGTCGACGTCAAACGTCGTCGCCTTGTCAACGCGGAGACCTTCAGCTCCCTGGCGTGCACGATGAGCAGCTCCGCGCCGACCGAACTGGCGTGCGCCCTCCCGACGGCGAACGAGTTCGCTCGCCTGCTCGCGGAATTCCCGACCCTCACACGGCCAACGTTTTTGGCCGTCGCAGTGCGGCATGGGATCGAGCACCACATACCCACTATTGGCCCGCCGGTCTACGCCAGGGCCCGCCGCCTCGACCCGGCCAAGCTCGCCGTGGCAAAGGCCGAGTTCGATGCGTTGGAGCACCTCGGCATCGTGCGGCGCTCCAATAGCGCGTGGGCCTCACCCCTGCACATCGTGCCAAAGCCAGGGGGCGGATGGCGCCCGTGTGGCGACTACCGCCGCCTCAACGACGCTACCACCCCCGACAGGTACCCGATCCCGCACATCCAGGACTTTTCCGCCCGTTTGGCGGGACGGGTCATATTTTCCAAAATTGACCTGATACGGGGATACCACCAGGTACCTGTCCGGGCGGCCGACGTCCCGAAGACGGCCGTCATCACGCCGTTCGGCCTGTTCGAATTTTTGAGGATGCCGTTTGGCCTCAAGAACGCGGCCCAGGCGTTCCAGCGCTGAATGGACGGCGTGCTGCGCGACCTGCCATTTCTTTTCGTCTATCTGGACGACATCCTCGTCGCCACCACGTCCCGCGCCGAGCACCTCCTCCACCTCCGAACACTGTTCGGTCGCCTCAGCGAGCATGGCTTAATTGTCAACCCGGCCAAATGCCACTTCGGCACGACGACCGTTGACTTTTTGGGCCACCGCATCACCAAGACCGGGCCGTGCCGCTGCCGACCAAGGTCGAGGCCATCACCACGTTCCCGCGTCCCCGTTCCATCAAGGCCCTACAAGAGTTCCTCGGCATGGTGAATTTTTATCACCGATTCGTGCCCCGCGCTGCTCAGCTCATGCGGCCCCTTTACGAGGCCCTCCGTGGCAAGCCGGCCAAGCATGACATCGTTTGGTCCGCGGCCATGGACGCGGCCTTCGCGAGCGCAAAACGGGCCCTCACCGACGCAACGCTGCTGGCTCACCCGGTGCTCAACGTGCCCATCGCCCTCACTACGGACGCCTCCAACTACGCGGTGGGCGCCGTCCATGAACAATGGGTGGACGGGGTTTGGCAGCCACTCGCTTTTTTCAGCCGGCAGCTCCGGCCGAACGAGTTAAAATACAGCACGTTCGACCGCGAGCTGCTCGGTCTATTCCTTGCCGTTCGCCATTTCCGACACCTCCTGGAGGGCCGCCCGTTCACGGCTTTCGTCGACCACAAGCCGTTGGTCTACGCAATGGCCAAAGTCACGGAGCCGTGGTCGGCCCGCCAGCAGCGCCACCTCTCCGCCGTGTCGGAATTCACCACGGACATCCGGCACGTCGCCGGCAAAGACAACGCTGTGGCCGACTGTCTTTCTCGGGCCAGCGCGAACGCGGTCCACCTCGGCGTGGACTTCGCGCTCATGGTGGCCGACCAGACCACTGACACCTCGGTGCAGGTCCTCTGGGCGGCGGACACGGGCCTCCGCCTGGCCGACATCCCCTTCGCGGGCACCGTCCTGCTCTGCTACGTCTCCCAGGGCCAGCCTTGCCCCATCGTGCCCGTTTCCTGGCAGCGCCGCATCTTCGCCTCCATCCACGGCCTTTCTCACCCGGGCCGGAAAGCTTCTCAGAAGCTGGTGTCGGCGCGTTTTGTCTGGCACGGCCTTCGACGGAACGTCCGCGACTGGGCCAACGCCTGCACGGCCTGCCAGCGGGCCAAGGTCCACCGCCACACCCAGGCCCCGCTGGCACCTTTCACCGTGCCTGCACGGCGTTTCGACCACGTCCACGTGGACCTGGTGGGTCCCCTGCCCCCATCGCGGGGGTTCACCCACCTGCTCACCATGGTGGACAGGACCACCAGGTGGCCGGAGGCCGTGCCCCTCACCTCCACCACCACCGCCGACGTGGCGCAGGCGTTCATCGCCACCTGGGTCGCGCGCTTCGGCGCACCGGTGGACATCTCGTCCGACCGCGGCCCACAGTTCACGTCCGAACTTTGGGGCGCGGTCGCCCGCTCGTTGGGGGTCACGCTGCACCGCACCACGGCCTACCACCCCCAAGCCAACGGGTTGTGCGAGCGGTTTCACCGCTCCATGAAGGCCGCACTCATGGCCGGCCTTCAGGACGACGGTTGGACCGACCGGCTGCCGTGGGTCCTTTTGGGCCTCCGCACGGCCCCCAAGGAGGACCTCCGGGCGTCCGCCGCCGAGCTCGTCTACGGCCAGCCGCTCCGCGTCCCGGGCGAGTTCGTGCCCGATGCTACCAGTCCCTGGTCCGCCGCACACCAGCGCTCGGACCTCCAGGAGGCCGCCCGCCGATTTGCCCCCGTGCCAACGTCCTGCCACGGTGGCCCCCAGTCCTACGTCCCCCCGGCGCTTCGCACAGCGGAGTACGTCTTTGTGCATCATGACGCGCACCGGGGGCCACTCCGGCCGCCGTACGACGGGCCCTTCCGAGTCCTGCGACGGGGCGACAAGTCCTTTGTCGTCGACGTTGGCGGCCGGTCGGACCGGATCTCTGTGGACCGCCTCAAACCGGCGCACATGGACTTCGACCGACCACCACGGTTGGCCCTTCCTCCGCGGCGAGGCCGCCCCCCGTCCACAGTTCCCCCCGCTCGACCACCCACCACCACGTCGGACCCCTCCCCACGACCCTCCAGGGGTCGCTTCGGCCGGGTCATCTGGACCCCCCTTAAATTGACCCTGCCGGTGCAGGTCGATTCTCGAGGGGCGTGTGTCGCTGTTACCGCTGGATGCACACAATCGCCTTGCACCGGCCAGAACACGGCCAGACGCGCCTCTCCCGGGCATGCCCGGACTCACTGTTCCCGGGCACGCCCGAACCTCCCGGGCACGCCCGGTCTCGTCTTTCCCGGGCATGCCCGCTCTCGCCTTTCCAGGGCTCGCCCAGAGCGTCCGGGCATGCCCGCTATCGCCTTTCCAGGGCTCGCCCAGAGCGTCCGGGCATGCCCGCTATCGCCTTTCCAGGGCTCGCCCAGAGCGTCCGGGCATGCCCGCTCTCGCCTTTCCAGGGCTCGCCCAGAGCGTCCGGGCACGCCCAGCCTCGACTTGCCAGGCCGCAGCCAAACACGCCCGGGCAGGTCCAGACTCGCCTTTCCAAGGCTCACCCTTGACACCCGGGCATGCCCGGTATAGCTTTTGCCGGGCAAACTTCCCGACATAAATGTGTATATATATTGCTGCCCGATAAACGGGCTTTTGGTCAGAATACCTGAGCTGTTTTGTTTCAATAAAGCAACTGGGACGAATTCCGTCTTTGGTCGCGTCAATTCTTTCGACTCGCGTTGGAGCGCAGCTCCTTCAGTATGACAATAATAGTTGTGACACAGCTTTTCTATACATTATTCTTGCATTTGATTTGTGAAAAACAAGTCATTAAAGTCATTAATATGGAAGATGTGATTGTAATTAGCACAGTTTAGCTCAGCATTGACAGAGCTTAAGCTGTGAGCTCGTGTGTGCACTGTTGTTGTTGTTGTTTTTCTTCTGTGAGGCGCTTGGCTATGGATAGCATCATGTGTCGGGGTACACGTCTCTGCTCACTGATACAATGCCCCCTGTATGATTTGGATATTATCCAGGGTACTTGTCAATAGCTTGTCCTCTTTTTGTAAAGGAAACCATGGGATCTTTAATGTTCAAGTTCGAGCCGCGTTTAGCGAGGATGCCAGTTTGAGTTGCGTTAGGCAGAAGTGAGCAAATTTTCCTCCTACAAAATATTCCTCTTTTACAGATCTGTAATTTTGGTTTTTCAAATGGCAACCTTTAATAAAACAACTGAAGCAGACGAGCTGAAATATCATTGGTTTATTTGGGCTTTGTTGAGGTATTTTGTACTTTATGACACCTGACTTTTCTGTGCAAAATTTTATCTATGTTGTATTCGTTTTTTCCTCTCTGTTGTAAATTTATTATTATTATTCGTAATCTTCCATTTTTGCTTTCGTGCACATTTTGCAGCTTCCATGTGGACATCGATGTAAGGCTACTTGCCATGCAGGGTCATGCCCAGACCCTGAGACGTGCCTCCATCGTGTCAAAATCCGCTGCCCCTGTCGTCGTCTCAAGAAGGTTTGAATAGACCCTCGGAGTTCATGAAACTTTGATTTTTATGTGCACCTTGTATCATGCTGCTTATGTTGTTTATTTTTCAAATCCTGTATTTATGTATACAATACCATAAGTATTGGAATAGTGAAGTCAAATTTGTTAATATTGTTGTTGTACAGTACTTAAGAAATTTGGATTTGAGATCAAAAGATGATTATGAGGCAGGAGTACAGAATGTCAGCTTTTATTTCTTGGGTTTTTATACGAGTATGCATATAAATACCATCAGAAATTACGGGTTGGAACAGTTTATTTATGGTACAGCATCGGGATCATGCCAAAGTCCGAAGCCTCATCCTTGTGTCAGGTGTGCTTATATCTTTTTTATTTACTAGATATCATACAGACTTAAAAGAACACTCGTTTTTACTCTGCGCACGTTGCTCATCACATGCAGTGAATTTCACCTCCTTGCACCTTGAAGTTATTGTTATTTTTAAAAAACGCTTCTGGACACCGCCCTTGAGGCTCGGGTTGCAAGCCACCGTATACAATTCCAATAGAAGAGACATAATTACTCTTTAATGGAAAATGTTTTTCGAATTTGTTTTATCATCAAAAATAGATCATTGTGAACACACATTGGTGTTAAAAGATTGGCCGATAAACCTACCCTTATGAAGGGGGACAGACATCTGTACAAACACACAAACTGACATTGTGTTTTATATGGTAGATATGTTTTGCCATTGTAGAACAATACCACTTTTTATGTTCAGCTCCCGCATTTTAGGTAAGTACAAGTAATGGAACAGATGTCTGACAGGTGTTTCTTGTTGCATCAATTGTTCACAGATAAAAGCGCTGTGAATGTGTAGGCTTGGTTTTAGCATTTGCTTTTGTCCTGGGAGTCTACCTTTGGAGTCAGTCGGCATAAACCAAGATGAAGACTAGACAACTGTCTACGAAAGAAAAACAAGCAATTTGGAAGCAGAAACAACAGAATTCAATTATTAACCACATCACAAAAATTGGGCGGAGAAAATACAACAATTTGGAATATCTTGTATAAGAAATAAACCACTATTTACTGAGCAAAAGACAATGGCCAGGGCAGCCAAGGAAAACAACTGCAGTTGATGACAGAACAAGTACAAAAAGTTTTAATTAAAACAAAAGCCGCGTCGATGTTACACAATGCCTAGATGCAGCTGTGCCTATAACGTCGATGTTATAGGCACAGGACATTCCTATTGATTCGATTACTTGATGTTATTTTTGTGCAAAGTGAAAATATATCTCGGCAATTTCCCGTGTGTGGCGACGAATTTTTTATATATCTCGGCATTTTCCCATCTGTTATTTCAGGCGGTGTATGACTGACCATGCCGCGATTAAAAAAAAAAAATCTCGGCAATTTCCCGTGTGTGGCGACACGTGAACGAAGCTATGCTCCTCTCTCCACACTATTGTGACGACGTATAAATTAAATATTTCATCGTGACGATTGTCATCAAATGGACGAATTTTTAATATATCTCGGCATTTTCCCGTCTGTTATTTCAGGCGGTGTATGACTGACCATGCCGCGATTTAAAAAATATATATCTCGGCAATTTCCCGTATGTGGCGACACGTGAACGAAGCTATGCTCCTCTCTCCACATTATTGCGACGACGTATAAATTAAATATTTCATCGTGACGATTGTCATCAAATGGACGAATTTTTAATATATCTCGGCATTTTCCAGTCTGTTATTTCGGGCGGTGTATGACTGGCCATGCCGCGATTTAAACAAAATATATATATCTCGGCATTTTCCCGTCTGTTATTTCGGGCGGTGTATGACTGACCATGCCGCGATTTAAAAAAAATAAATCTCAATGGACTTGAAGTTACAGGCCTTTGAGAATTCATTTCGTTCTATAAAGGGCAACTTTCATAGGATTTTCTTCCCGTTTTTTTTCAACCGAGTCTAAAACTATGTTAGCGACTGTGAAAAATGAAATGATATATCGAATTTGATTTGAAATAAAACTGTGTGAGAGAGGAAGACACCACGGGCCTACAAAACAGGCCTCAAAGCTATGCGAGTTAATAAAATGGTGGATATTTGTTTATATGAAGCCTCTCCCAAAATGGGTGGAGCTATGGTTCCCAGAATGGGTGGAGCTTTGAGGTTTTGTCTTCTCTGCAAGAACAAGAAGAAGAAGAAGAAGAAGACCAAGAAGAACAACAACAACAACAGCAGAGGGCACTCTATGACCAGCGTCTGCGACGCGGCTAATAAAAAGAATCAGAGCTGTGAAGAATAACCCTAAAACACCTGTCGGTGACATCACCAACAACCTCCAAAGTGCAGGGGTGAAAGTATCACAATCTACCGTTCACAGAAGACTTTGACAACAGAATTTAAAAGGTTACACCACAGATGCACACCTCTCATCAGCACCAAAAATAGAAAGGCCAGAATATAATTTGCAAATAAGTACACAGGTGAAACTAAGAAGTTTTATGGACAGATGAGACCAAGGTAAACCTTCACCAAAGTGATGGAAAGGTGAAAGTGGGGAGAAAGGAAGGAACTGCATATGATCCAAAGCATACTACCTCGTCTGTGAAGCATGGTGGAGGATTTTTTTTGTTTAGCCGCATCGCAAGACGCTGGTCATAGAGTGCCCTCTGCTGTTGTTGTTGTTGTTCTTCTTCTTCTTCTTCTTCTTCTTCTTCTTCTTCTTCTTGCAGAGAAGACAAAACCTCAAAGCTCCACCCATTCTGGGACCGATAGCTCCACCCATTGTGGGAGAGGCTTCATATAAACAAATATCCACCATTTTATTAACTCGCATAGCTTTGAGGCCTGTTTTGTAGGCCCGTGGTGTCTTCCTCTCTCACACAGTTTTATTTCAAATCAAATTCGATATATCATTTCATTTTTCACAGTCGCTAACATAGTTTTAGACTCGGTTGAAAAAAAACGGGAAGAAAATCCGATGAAAGTTGCCCTTTATAGAACGAAATGAATTCTCAAAGGCCTGTAACTTCAAGTCCATTGAGATTTTTTTTTTTTTAATCGCGGCATGGTCAGTCATACACTGCCCGAAATAACAGACGGGAAAATGCCGAGATATATTAAAATTTCGTCCATTTGATGACAATTGTCACGATGAAATATTTAATTTATACGTCGTCACAATAATGTGGAGAGAGGAGCATAGCTTCGTTCACGTGTCGCCACATACGGGAAATTGCCGAGATATATATTTTTTAAATCGCGGCATGGTCAGTCATACACCGCCTGAAATAACAGACGGGAAAATGCCGAGATATATTAAAAATTCGTCCATTTGATGACAATCGTCACGATGAAATATTTAATTTATACGTCGTCACAATAATGTGGAGAGAGGAGCATAGCTTCGTTCACGTGTCGCCACACACGGGAAATTGCCGAGATATATTTTTTTTAAATCACGGCATGGTCAGTCATACACCGCCTGAAATAACAGATGGGAAAATGCCGAGATATATTAAAAATTCGTCGCCACACACGGGAAATTGCCGAGATATATTTTCACTTTGCACAAAAATAACATCAAGTAATCGAATCAATAGGAATGTCCTGTGCCTATAACATCGACGTTATAGGCACAGCTGCATCTAGGCATTGTGTAACATCGACGCGGCTTTTGTTTTAATTAAAACTTTTTGTACTTGTTTTTTTTTGTATGCAAGATCGAGGCTCGTGAAAGATCGAACATTAATCACACAGAAAGACAAACCGACACATAAAACATATAACATCGGGAGCGGTAGACAAGATGGGGAGAGAGGGGGAAGGACACAAACACAACATTTGAGAGCAGGGACCGAGAGACATGGAGACATTGAGAGATCTGTGGGAGGGAGAGGGCTTTGGCGGGGAGGCATGGGAAGGGGCGGTGGGAGAGGTATAAAACATATGGACACTGCCAGGACTTCCAGGAAAGAAGTTGGAATTTCAAACAAGGTGGATCTGGGGTGAATTAGTGGGGGTAGAAAAGATCAAGGTTTTGGATGGGGGAAGATAAGAGATGGTGGTGAACAGCTGTTTTAAAGACCTGGAGGGAGGAGTGGGATTGAAGGGAGTGAGGGAGTTTGTTCCAGAGGCGGGAGAAAAGTGGAATGAAAGAGTGAAGGTGAGCAGAGAGCCGAGATTTCGGCAGTTTAACCATCAGAGGGTTGCTGGCAGATCTTGTGCGACCTGTAGGAATATTTGGGGGACAGAGCACAGAGAGAGCTGTGGGAGCAAGGCCGGAGAGGAGTCGGTAGAAGACAGAAAGACCACCTACCTGCCTGTGGTGAGTGAGTGAAAGGCCCTCAGAGATAGCTTCATCGCTGGAGATTCCAATGATTCTGAAAGCTTTCGTTTCAACAGCGTGAAGCCGAGCTAGGTGTGAGGCAGGAGCACCGGCCCATAGTGGAGAACAGTATTCCATTGAGCTGCGGATGAAAGCCTTGTATGTGGTGAGGAGCTCAGGTGTGCCAAGGAAGGACTTCGCACGACGGAGGATGCCCAATCGGCGACTGGCTTTGGAGGCCAGCTTGAAAATGTGGTTTTCCCAAGAAAGATCATGGCAGATAGTGAGACCCAAAAGCTTGAGCGACAGAACTTCTTGGAGAGGATTGTTGAGAAAGTAGATGGGAGGGTTGTCCTGTCGATCTTTTCGGAGAGACATCGTAAGAGTGTGAGATTTGTCAGGATTGAAAGACATGTTCCACTTGTTTGCCCAGTCTGTGATTTTGTTCAGGTCTTCAGAGAGTGAGGAGGCAGCAGAATTGCCATCACTTGGGCTTGCATGGCTGCCTCTGGAACTGACTCACTTGTCTTTATTGATGGAACTAATGTTGGTAGCAGCAGAATGAATTTGGAAGTGCACAGAAACATTTTGTCTGCATATGTACAAGAAATTGCCTCCAAACTCATTGGGTGGCGCTTCACCATGCAGCAAGAAAATGACCCAAAACACACCGTCAACCCAAGGAGTTCATCAGGCGAAAAAGTGGAAGGTTTTACACTGACCAAGTTAATCTCCTGATTTAAATCCAATGGAACATGCATTTCACTTGATAACAATAAACAACTGAAAATGGCTGCAGTAAAGACTTGGTAAAGCATCTCTAAAGAAGATACCAAGAGTTTGGTGATGTCATTGGGTCACAGGCTCGATGTGGTTATTGCATGCAAGGGATTTGTAACCAAATACTATTACACTACATTCATTTACTTTAGGCTAACCCCTGCTCTAGCAGGGGAAATGGCCTTAAAATGCCTGTTGTTGTTGTTTCATTTACTTTAAAGGGGAACCCAAATGCAAAAATGTGTTTTTCTGAAAACCATTGAAAATCATTCATCACGGTCCAATTTGAAGGGGAATTAATTTTTTTGGCCAATCAGAGTCGAAAATATCCAATAACTCGTGATAAAGTGATAAAAGTGTCATTTTCCATTTTTGCCAGGGACGTCACGTAATGTTCTCACCTTGATCCAAATGGCGACTTACATGGAGAAACAGTGTATTCCGATCGTGAGCTCGGATTACAACACCGATTTCACCGTCATGAGCAACTTTGAAGGCTCTCAGTATGTTGAGACTGATCAATGGGATTTTGAAGAAGCTATTGGGGACACAATTAGTGATGGAAACGCTTTCGGGGGAATAGTGGAGCCGTATCATTTTGAGCCTTGTGGCATGCGAGCGAATCAGATAAACATGGCGTTAGTGAGGAGGAAGATGGTGGTGTTATGTTAGTAGAGCAGATTAAAATGCTGGTCAAATGTTCACGACATTGGGAGGTTTTGTTTTTCCATTCAATTGACAGTTTATCAGGAGTTTTGTATTTATTATTAAATCAGTTGTATTACTCCAGAAGAAATGTGGCACGGACACAACGCGAAACAGACTGAGCACTTACACCGCCCAGGCACACAAGGACACCGCTGACTAAATGTGTGCCAAATGCTTTGTCACACCTTCGCAGGCTTGACCAGTGTTCTGTATGTTACACGATCATCTTGTTTCATACTTTCCCGGGACGCCATTTGTGTCTGTGGTCGTGCCATGTTGATGTCTCGCTCCAGTGGAGGGGAGAGTGGTGCTTTTGGGGGGGGGGGGGCGTGGGTATTGTTAGCTCGGGTGATGGTTGATGGGAGATAGTGGAGGGGGGAGTGGTGCTGGGTATTGTGCGGGTGATGTTTGATGGGGGATTATAGGGGGATGGTGGAGGAAGTGGGGGGGGGGGGGAGAGGATTGTGGGGAGGTCGTGGGTATTGTTAGCTAGGATGATGGTTGATGGGGGATAGTGTAGGGGAGAGTGGTGCTGAATCGTCTTGCAGTTTCTAGTGACAGTTGTTTCTTCAGTTTAATTGTGGGGATGGAATCTTCTCTCAATCATGGCGCATAACCACAAGATCTCTGTTGTTTCATAAAAGTGCACTGTAAGATGTTCCGAACACAAATGCAACCATTTTTTCGGCCCGATCCACGGGTATTATGGACAAACCCGTCCAAGTTCTGGCAACCCTCAGAGTTTTACGGCGTAGCCCATAGGGCAAAGCCGTCTAGAACAGTGTTTGTCCGTCCGTCTGCCCATATGTATGTATGTATGTTTGTTCCCTCAAATGTATACCAATCAGAGCTGAGGATCTGGTCACATGACAGGGTGATGTGATTACGTCTGATGTCATTACGGCGGTACGGCGTCTGACTTTCCACACACCGCCATTTTGATTTATATGCCGTTCATGACGACCATATTGTCGAACCTGTCATATATCACAATCGCCATACTCTACCTTTACGTTTTTCACTCTGTGTGAAACACAAACAAACCGATTGTTAAAATGACCATCAAGTATCGAAAGCATAGGCGTTGCGGGTCTTCCAACAATACGGTACGTATAGGCCTCACCTTCGGACTGCTTTGGACAAATTAAGCCTAGGTTTCCTAATACAGTAGTGTATCGTTTAAGTAGTATTGTTTTTGTAATAATAATATAGTAAATATAACCATAACACTTTAATCCCAATGTCGTCAATGGAAAGTTAATGGGTTGAAGCGGTGTATGGTTCAGGAATCAATGATGGAAGCAGTCCTCGGCACTAATATTAATAACCGCGGAAGTAAGGGATTCGCCTTGGTTTTTTGATAATAATATCATTTTTGAAATAATGATAACGTAACGTTAATATTATGGTAAATCTAATCATCACACTAATCCCTTTGTAGTGACTGCAAACGTACTGGAAGTTAAAATATATCATCGTCTACACATTAAAGTAGCGGCAGTTTTGTGTCCGTTACGTCATTACGTCTATGATGTCATTACGACGGCTGACTGCACCGACCGACATTTTAATTTACAAGTATACCCACTCACTACAGGAGCTGCAGGAAGGGTCATACCTCTTTGGGGTATATAGATTACAGTCTCTCTATGGTCGGGTCTCAAGAACATTGGGTGTGTGTTCATTTACCAAGGTTCTTGTGGAGAGATCGCCACGTGGTTTCATCATTCGAGCAAGTACGCCAATCAAAACCGTTAAGGAACAACTGGCTTGGCAAGCGCTAGCTAGCTGCTTGGTAAATGAGCACACCCCCAACCCTTGTGGGGTACATAGATTACAGTAGATCTTCGCTCAGTTATGCAAGTAAAACTTACCTCATGGATGTCTGGGTTCCTCCAACTTTATTTGTTTAATGTTATAAGCAGCCTTAGCGACTGTTTAAAAAGCTAATCATGTGTGTTTGTGGTTTATAATATTTGACAAACCCGGCTTGATTTTACAGAGGGAAGAACAGCATTCCACTGAGCTGCGGATGAAAGCCTTGTAGGTGGTGAGCAGCTCAGGTGTGCCAAGGAAGGACTTCGCAGGACGGAGGATGCCCAGTCGGCGACTGGCTTTGGAGGCCAGCTCGGAAATGTGGTTTTCCCAGGAACTCATGTCGAATCAATTGAATTGGCCACAGGTGGACTCCAATTAAGTTGTGAAGACATCTCGAGGATGATCGATGGAGCGTCATTGCATGGGGGTTGAATACTTGTTTTGTGACATTTCGGCTTTTCATTTTTAATTATTTTGTTTGTATAAAATTAAAAAAAGAAATTCCACTTTGACATTAAGGGGTATTATGTGTATATCAGTGACAAAAAATGTCACTTTAAATCATTTTAAATTCAGGCTTAAAAATGTGAAACAAAATGTGAAAAACGTCAAGGGGTGTGAATACTTTCTGAATTGTGTGTGTGTGTGTGTGTGTATGTATATAGGTATAAATTATATATATATTTATAAACTTTATCAACAACACCAGGCCTTACTTTGTTCGATACTTGAATTTATTCCTGTTCATTATATGCACGTACAGGTCATGGACAAAACAAATGGAACCACCTGGGTAAATGAGGGAATCCAAACAATAGCTTCCACATCGGTGTGGCCCATGTGTTAATTAAGCAAATAAAATCCCAGCATGCTTCGGCTCATGTATAAAAATGCTGTACAGGCCTGGTTGCCTATAATCATGGCTGCAGGAGGAGACACCCCACCCCATGCTCCCATCCACGAGCACGTGTGGTCGCCTCATGGGTTGATGAGCATGACGCTGATGTTTTCCATGCGTCATGGCCTTCTCAGTATCAGATCCGAACCCAATTGAGCATTTATGGGATATTCTAGAATGACACCTGAGACAGCGTTTTCCACCTTAATCAAACAGGTGTGAGTTGATTGACTTCATCGTGGAAGAATGGTGCTGCATCCCTCTTGCAGAATTCCAGACGCTGATGCAACAGCACATCCAGGCTGTACTGGCCACACGTGGAGGCCCAACGCCCTATTAATTGGCTTTTCATTAGTGTTTCCATTTCTTTGTCCACTACCTGTATGTAAAGAATTGAGCAACGTTTTGTTTGTTTTGCCAGACAGCCAGTTATTTCATTTTGATGGCCACCATGGAAACAATGCTAACGATGTGTCTTTGTTTCCTCTTGTCCTGATAACCTGGCCTCCTGGCTTGGTCCAAGGCGGAAGTGGAGGCGTTTGAGGCAGCGATGGGCGGGAAGCGTCGAAGGGCCCGGCGGGCACACGCTCAGCGAGACCTTGCGAGGCCAAGCCGATGGTCTCGCTGGTTCTACTTGATCTTCCCATCGATCTGTGTCACTATTCTAGCTGTTGTGGCATACAAACTAACAGGCTGACCCCAGACATGGATCAACCTTTGGGGATTGTGCCGCCATAGTCCATCTTAATTTGTTTTTGTTTGTTTTTTGGAGAGGGAATCCCTGGCCAGACCGCACCAAAGTATATGTGCGTGTTGAACTTTTCCTTGTAATTGCTCATTGTTCTCAAAAGCTGCAACGACGTGTATTCAAAATCAGAACGCTGAAACAGATTTTCAAACCAATCGCCTGTCCCGCACCCTCCCTGACCCACATTTTCAATTCCTCAATTATGTACCTGTTCGACGCGCAGCCAGATGTTTCCACCAAATGGTTTCATCGGGTGAAGCAGAAGTGGTAGGTGAGCATGTTTTACCTCGGTTGTATTGCACAATCGTATTGTTTCCAAACACTTGATGAGGCAGCTTGTTTGGGAAAGGGAAAACAGCTTCACAGAATCTATTTACAACTCATTTACAGACCTCGCGGAGGTTTTCAGTTGTCGATTGTATATGAAGGTAATGTTATTCAAATGTCTTCAAACAGAAGGTTGTGCCTCATGGGAATACCTGTTATGTGATACATATATACTGTTACAGATCTGGGACGACGGCTCTCCCGTTAGCAAGGGGGATTAACCCCTTGTCCGTTATACTGGCCGTCGCCGATCCTGGGGGTCTGTGACGTCACTGGTGGTCAGCCACGACCAGGGTCATCGGGCCAGAGACCCAAAAGAAAGACCCCTGAATACCTGCTTACCGTGACCTCCCAACCAGCGAGGAGACAGCCCCGCCCGAGTCGCGACGGTAATGGACACGCCGAGCGAAGCGAGTCAGGACCCAGGCCGTTAACAATTATTACTAACCCGATTATAGCCGTTTTAATCGTGCCACGTAGACCAATAGAAAGAAAAGACTAAAGCAACTGGCTGAAGACGAAACCAAAGCTTGGAGAAAGAGCACACATTTATTATAACAAACACAAGAGGAAAAGAAATATCAAAGCTGTACAAAGGTAGAAGGATGTAAAAAGAACATCAGGGCAGCCTTATCTATACAGTCTAACTTATACCCAGGACAGAACAAACAAAGACAGACTCACACGGGGATGATGACAGGAATCGCAGGAGAAGGTCCGTTCAGCTGGCAAAGGCGGCCGGTTCGGCTCGTTCAGCCGTCAAGGTTCCATTCCGACATCGCGTCGTTGGTTTAAAGTGAACCGGACAACCGCTGGGACAGATATTGCCGCGTCGACGCCACGACCCTCTCTCTCTCTCTCTGTCAGTAATAATGGGATTTTCTCTCTCAGGCAAGGCACGATCTCTCGCTTCAGGCAACCCTCTTTTGCTGCGCACTCGTCGCCTCTGCTGGTCTCAACGGCTCGTCTCCTCCCATCTCTTCATGCGCGATCCTCAAACGCATACATTAAGTGGGGTCGTGACACGCCCTCGGCCGTTTGGGTCCCACCCCCGTGCTGTTTGTAGCCTTATTTGGTAACGGAGCTGAACAGCTCCGCCCTTGTGGCGAGCCACGGTCACGCCTCTTCTCGGCGACCCCGCCTTCTTGTCCAATACAGAGCACGGAGCACATGTTCAAAATGGCGGCGAACGCGGCTTTCAAACCAAGGCCAGTTGACAGGGCGCGCACCCCACGCTTGTCGAGCTGCTTTGCAGAGAGATAGAGAGTTTGCTGGGGGTATGAAGTTATTGAAGGGGACCTATCCTTATTTGTTAATGCAACGTGGTGTCAATCTAGTGGATACAGAGCCTTAATTAAACATAGAATAGGAAATAATTAGCAAGATGATTCTAAGATTGGCTGCGTGTTGCGATGGCCAAGGGTGCGATATTTAATAATTAATAAAAGGGGATTATATTACAAAGGGGGATATTTACAAGTGAAGGGAGGGGGGGGGTTCCCAAATCTGTAACACTACACCCTTCTCTTTCCCAGGGCCGTCCCTGGCCCGACAACTTTACTTTTAGTGTGGCACTTACATGTAAAACCCTCTGATATTACACTGACCCTGAGTGCGACAGTTTTACCAGGGAATTAAATATGTCCCCCTGCCACGTTGCATTCTGTCTAACAGACTTACACCCACAACCGAATTGCGGAATTAATTTCAAACTACACATTTACGGTGGGGAGCTTATTTACAAGAGACTACACTATTTGGTATTTACAACACTAACCCAGGACCTGTTCTTTTGGGAAACAAAATGCAGATGTTGTTTTTGAAAAGGAGAGGAAAGGCATGCATTGCACTGCACCGATACACCAACCCATGGGTGCTCTGAGGCACGCATTGATATTCAGCGCAACCTCAGAGCACTGATAAAAGCACCATAAGCACCAATAAAGCACCACACCCAAAATACAGCCATGCAGTTAGCACCATCCAGTGCACAGTTATTTCAAACAAAGTTCAAATGTCACTGGTGGTGTCAGCACGGCCGATGGTCCGCCGTGCTCCGATGGTCTGCCGATGGCGATCTTCTGTCTTCTTACTTGGCTGGACTTCCTGGCTTGCGGCCTATTTAGAAATAAGGGGGGAAAGCACAGAAAGGGCACAAAAGTGTCCACCTTTTTTATTTATGGCCAACAGGGGCCGACTACAGGGTGGTCCACCTGTTAGGCTTAGGTGCCCCCTCCCGAGGTCCGCAGGCCAGCATGCTGGCAGCAAGGCTGTCCCAGCAGAGATGCCAGGCTCCATCCCGTGGGGTCCATAAGTGGGTGGTGCTTGGCCACAAAACCCGTGGTCAATACGTGGGTGGCCACACAGATCGTGTGGTCCATAGGTGTACCGGTCCAGGCAGCAGGCAGCGGAAGTGGGGGCACACAAATGCAGCGCCGGCACATCCTCCCCCCCAGTGCCCAGAGAGCACGGTCCTCGGGTGGGAGACAGGGAGACAGAAGACAGGTGAGTAATGGGTCAGGGCGCAAGGGGACACATCGAAACAAGGCAATGCAGAATGAGGGGCGCATGGGAGCGAGCTGAGAAAGGTTCGTCCCTACGTATGCCCCCCACATGTGACCTACACTGCCCCCCTTGCCCCTCCCCGTATTTACGAAAACCTACACATTACACTACACCTTACAAATCCGTCGCTGTCTGTCTCGTCTTCCCCATATCTCCCCTATACCAAATTAGTCTTCACTCCCACTAATCCAAAATTTGCCATCACCCAATTCATCATCAGTCCCTCCTGAGGAGGAAGAGATGGAATTACGCACAATGTCACACCCACGTCATGATGCGTCTCACAATCCAAAACATTTGCACAAAAAAACAATAACAACCATGGCATGGTGTGGAGCACCGTCACCTCAGGTGAGTGGATGAAGATGGTGCGAGGAGATTCTTAATCCTAACTATCCTCTAAATGACTTTAATACACTTTACACTACCCGGGGTCTTTCCCTGCCAATCCATTGGCCATCTTACTCTATGCGGTTTTAAGAACCAAATTCCCATTGAGCAAACTGTGGTGCTTCATCAATTTGGGGTCTCACTCCCCCGGTTCACCTCCTTGTGCCTTTGCACAATTTCAGGACTGGGTCGTGTGGCTCTCCCAGCAGGTCTACCCACCTGCACACCTCCACCACTGCAGTTGCCTCCGAGCTTACCTGCTCCTTACCCTAACCTATCTACCTGGGGAAGGCCCTCTGGCGCTCTCCCCACTCGGTGCCCTCTCTGGCACTGGGCTACCCGGGTCCGTCCTCCGGATCCTCGGGCCCCGTCCACAACTCTAACGTCTCCCAGAGCTCACCTGCGGCCTCACCTGGCCAACATCCTAACAGTGGCGGAGTGCCCATTTAACTACACACACTAACAGGCCACACGCCCAGCCATTTCCCCGTCACTAATGCACCCATCCAAACACCATTCTTCCACCACGCACCACAGATGCCAATATCCAACCACAATTTACCTACTCCCTCTACCTAACTCTTAAACTACCCTCCCCGGGTATTCGTGATGAGGTCCATCCTCCCCATACACACCTTCGCACCATCCACTCCACTCCACAGTTTCCACCATACTCACTCCATACCACCCATTCCATACTCCATATATTCCAGACCATTTATTCCATACAACCATGCTCACCTGTATTTGCACACCTGTGCCATCGCTCCTGGTGATTCCTGCACCCTCCTTCCTCCAGGACCATTTGCTCAACACAACACGCAATCACCATTACTCAGTCATACACTACTCCATACACCTGTTCACTTGCACACCTGTGCAATGACACCTGGTGCTTCCTGCACCCTCCTTCCTCCCAGGCTTCTTCAATCAATACAATGCACAACCACAATTGTTCCTCATGCACTGCTCCATACACTTCCACGCTCAATACAACTCACAATCACCTCACACTTTTCACAATACACTTCCGAATACACTTTCAACACTCACATGGCATCATTCATGAGCATTGCCTAGCAATTCCTCATTTGCTCAATACTAAGACTCTCACACACACACACGGCATCATCTGATCTAACTACTCCCCTCTGAAACTGGCGCTTCCCAGTCGCCCCTTATACTATTGCGCTCCCTCGTCATTATAATCCAACTACCCTACTCTCTATGTCCCCACTACAGGTATAATGTCGCTACTTAAATCTCCAGTTACCTATGGTCATCTCTAGGTCCCTATCATTTTATCCTAACCCTCCCTGGCTAGGTTTTCACCGCCAAACCCCATAAAACTATAGCTCATGTGCCCCCGTTTGTGCGAGGGATGGTGGATTTGCCATCCCACCACATCGGGCATCTTCTACTATCAATTTGGTCCATCCAATTTCCTGCAAATCAAAATTTGCCAATCACTGCCAATCATTCTACCAATCATTTGCCAATCATCAAATTTTGCCAATCACTTCTGCCAATCCTATTCACTATTCCAAAATTTCGAATCCAAAACACTATTATCATCACAGTCCGCTATATCTGAGCCTCGGTGCGTCGTTACATCATTAAAACTCAGCTTCGCAAAGCCGAGCAATGAATCCGGGTGGTTTGGTCGCCTGCAGGTTGAATCCGTCCGGCGTTCGGTTCAGGGGAGGCGGTTTGGTCGGGCCGAGATTCCACGCACCATCTCGGCGCGGATCCTTGCGGCCTCCGGCCCGATGGCTCAATCTCGCCCGGTCGGAACCCCGTCCCCGCCACCAGGGGGCACCGTTCCACTTCCTTCTACCCGCTCTTGAACCGGACCGGTCGCCTTGCCCGGCGAGGCCCGGACTCGACCATGCGGGGCGGGGCCAGGCCCGAATCGGCAACGACGCTTCGAAGAGAAGCGACGCAGCACCGATCCGCGCCGGGCCTCGCATCCACCAAAGCGCACCACGCCCCGAGTGCTCGCGTCGGCTAACCGTTGCCCTAAACACTGCCTCGTTTAACGTCGATGCCTTACTCGCATGCTCACACGCATACGCTACCCTTTTCACACTCACCAAACCCGGCGTTCCAACGCCACCCGTACATTCCACACACTCCGTCCATTCCACCACCGTACTCCCTGTTACACACCACACCTCTCGCGCACCCTCTTGCGCACACTCGTCGTTCGCACACTTCATTCCACACCTCTCCTCCGTTACATCCTCCGTAACACTCACCATGGGCATGCACTCTTGCACCCACTCACGCGCTTCCATGGGCTCTCCCACACCCGCGCCACAACCAACTCAGGTGTGCTTTCTCGCACACTCTCACCGTCCATCCCAAGCGTGCATTCTCGCACCCACTCCTCCACCAACACACTCTCTGTGTCACACTCCATACACTCCGACATGCATTCTCGCTCGCACTCGGTTTCACACTCACGCTCCGATGTGCTCTCTCGCACTCGCGCCACCACCAACTCGCTCTCCGTGTCACACTCCGACGTGCATTCTCGCTCGCATTCAGTTTTACACTCGCGCTCCGATGTGCCCTCTCACACTCGCGCCACCACCAACTCACTCTCCGTGTCACACTCTGTACACTCCGACGTGCATTCTCGCTCGCACTCGGTTTCACACTCGCGCTCTGATGTGCCCTCTCGCACTCGCGCCACCACCAACTCACTCTCCGTGTCACACTCTGTACGCTCCGACGTGCATTCTCGCTCGTACTCGGTTTCACACTCACGCTTCGTAACACGCTCATTCCCCGATGCACACTTTTTTTCCACAAGCGCGCCATTTCCACTCACACCACTCACAGGGGACCCTTCACCAACGCCCGGATGCTTTCTCGATCCCAAGCACGCGAAAATTCTTTCTGCGCGAAACATCCTTTTACAAAATCTTCCCGCACAATATACAGCACGACTCACCTGGGTGCTTCTTCTTCTTCGCTCAAACACCTGCAAACTTTCATTTGGGTTAATAAGCACAGCATCGTGATGTGAGCACGGACTTTGAGCAATTTCCATTCCTTCCTCCAACTGTTGCTCTTCTAAGTCTGTCGTCTCTACAATATCAATTCCCACTTTTTCTTTTTCTTTGACGACCGCTGGCTTTATTAAAATTCCCTCTACTTCAGCGGTCGCCGGCTGCCCCATACCCCGGGTCGCGATCTCTATACCCGTCATTTTACCTGTGCTTTTCTCAAACTCGCTCAACCGGCGCTTCTCAATCCGCGTTACCTCGTCGTGCACCCTTGGGACCTGCTCGCCCGATTTGCTCCCAAGGTTCTCCCCTACTGCCAAATTCGTCCCCATCTTTTCCATATCACACCTGGATTACTCCCTTTTTGACCCTGCATTCATTTATTTTAGTTCCTTCGTCATTTGAACACCCATGTTGTTAATTTCCCTAGTGGATATGAGCCCCTGGGCATACATTTTGTTTTCCTCATTCCACTGGGTCAAAAATTTCCACAAATTTGCAAGAAATGGATCCCAGACCGTTGACAATGCGGGCTCGACTGCCGCGACCACGTGCGAGGCGCCATTTTGTGCGCCTGAAACCTCGTGCGCGAGGGCGCCATCTTGTGCACCTGCAACCTCCGCAACCACATCCCCATTGCTCTCCTCCTCCATTTCTTCCCCGGGGTCCTGGGTCATTAACACTACCTTATCCTCTAACCCCACCGGCATCCAGTTGCCTTGGTCCTCCATGGCATGACTCAAATTTGGGATATTCTAAAATTTCAGGCACTCTTAATTTTGACCAAATTTTTTGATGTTATAAAAAATTTGGTTCGGGCCTCAAATCCCACTCCTGACACCATTTGTTACAGATCTGGGATGACGGCTCTCCCGTTAGCAAGGGGGATTAACCCCTTGTCCGTTATACTGGCCGTCGCCGATCCTGGGGGTCTGTGACGTCACTGGTGGTCAGCCACGACCAGGGTAATCGGGCCAGAGACCCCCAAAAAAGACCCCCCGAATACCTGCTTACCGTGACCTCCCAACCAGCGAGGAGACAGGCCCGCCCGAGTTGCGACGGTAATGGACACGCCGAGCGAAGCGAGTCACAACCCAGGCCGTTAACAATTACTAACCCGATTATAGCGGTTTTAATCGTGCCACGTAGACCAATGGAAAGAAAAGACTAAAGCAACTGGATGAAGACGAAACCAAAGCTTGGAGAAGGAGCACACATTTATTATAACAAACACAAGAGGAAAAGAAAGATCAAAGCTGTACAAAGGTAGAAGGATGTAAAAAGAACACAGGGCAGCCTTATCTATACAGTCTTACTTATACCCAGGACAGAACAAACAAAGACAGGCTCACATGGGGATGATGACAGGAATCGCAGGAGAAGGTCCGTTCAGCTGGCAAAGGCGGCCGGTTCGGTTCGTCCAGCTGTCGAGGTTCCGTTCCGACCTCGCGTCTTTGGTTTAAAGCGAACCCGACAACCGCTGGGACAGATATTGCCGCGTCGATGCCACGACCCTCTCTCTCTCTCTCTGTCAGTAATAATGGGATTTCCTCTCTCAGGCAAGGCACGATCTCTCGCGTCAGGCAACCCTCTTTTGCTGCGCACTCGTCGCCTCTGCTGGTCTCAACGGCTCGTCTCCTCCCATCTCTTCATGCGCGATCCTCAAACGCATATATTAAGTGGGGTCGTGACACGCCCTCGGCCGTTTGGGTCCCACCCCCGTGCTGTTTGTAGCCTTATTTGGTAACGGAGCTGAACAGCTCCGCCCTTGTGGTGAGCCACGGTCACGCCTCTTCTCGGTGACCCCGCCTTCTTGTCCAATACAGAGCACGGAGCACATGTTCAAAATGACGGCCAACGCGGCTTTCAAACCAAGGCCAGTTGAGAGGGCGCGCACCCCACGCTTGTCGAGCTGCTTTGCAGAGAGATAGAGAGTTTGCTGGGGTATGGAGTTATTGAAGGGGACCTATCCTTATTTGTTTATGCAACGTGGTGTCAATCTCGTGGATACAGAGCCTTAATTAAACATTGAATAGGAAATAATTAGCAAGATGATTCTAAGATTGGCTGCGTGTTGCGATGGCCTAGGGTGCGATATTTAATAATTAATAAAAGGGGATTATATTACAAAGGGGGATATTTACAAGTGAAGGGGGGGCGGGGGGGGTTCCCAAATCTGTAAAAATACATAGAATTTTTTTTTTTTAAGTTTGTGATTATATCCGTGTCATTTGCATTATCTGTGTCATAGTAGAATATGAACCCCATTGTCAGAGGCCTTTTACTTAAATAATCAACTGGACAGACTGAAACAAACAAACTTGTTGTGAAGAGTTTGTGTTTAACTCGGATTGTTCACATTTATTGTGGAGGCGGAGGTGGCGTATGCATACAAATCGGTTCTATTGGTTGAAAATGTCTTGTTAATGAGAGACACTTGCTCTACTGTAGTTGCATTTACCCTCCAAGGGAGCACATAAATTTCCCAGGATATTGTCTGTGTGAGGGGAGTTGATGATATTGATGAGGAGGGGAGTGTCGTTGAAGCTGAAGGGAAAGGTGTATGCTGCATGTGTGAGAAGTGTTATGATTTATGGGAGCGAGACATGGGTAATGAACGTAGAGCAGCAACGAAGGCTGGAAAGGGTGGAAATGCGAATGGTTCGGTGGATATGTGGAGTATCGTCGAGAGAGAGGAAGACAAATGATGAATTGCGAAAGATGATGGGAATAGAGCCTGTGATGGATGCTGTGAAGAGGAACAGGTTGAGATGGTTTGGTCACGTGTTGAGGAAGGATGAAAGTGACTGGTTGAGAAGAGTGATGGAAATGAATGTAGAAGGAAGTAGAGGACGGGAAAGACCGAGAAAGACTTGGCGAAAGATGGTGGAAGAAGAAATGCGGGCAAGGGGGTTAACAAGGAGAGATGCAGAAAATAGGGCAAGATGGAGAAGATTGTCATGGGGACCGCAAGGCTGACCCCCGCTCTCGCAGGGAAAATGGCCTGAAAATGCATGTTGTGTTGTTGTGTATTGTCTGTGTGATTTTTAGTACCTTGCGCTCGAGAAGCGAAAAGCAGGGTTAAGCATTCAGGTGCGTACATGTGGCGTGCGTACGTACGTGTCTGCATTTTTAAAATTCATTTTATCGGCAACCGTTGGGCCGATTGACACGAAATTTTACCATAGGAGCGCCTCCACCTGCAGAATTTTTTTTAGTCATGAGTGGTACGGACGCCACCTTGGAAAAGCGTTACACATCTATATCTCCCAAACCGCTTAATGGAAAAAGCTGAAACATGGCTTATTTTGAAGTCCTCACCATGGGGAATAAGATGTGATGATGATGATGACTTAATCGGTGCCTTCATTGTGACGTCATAATTCGACAAGTACAATGCTTGATCTGATCAGTATGAAAAAAAATTCATCTGCAACTGTTAGTCCAATGGACAAGAAATTTGTACCATAGGAGTGAACCATTTCTGATAATTATGCCTCCTGTGGAATACCTCCTTTGAAATGGCGAAAATCACATACCTCCTGTGGAATATTTTAATGACAATTATGACACCATAGGTCACGTGGTACAGGCGCCATCTTGGAAAAACTTCGTACCTCTTTCTCTGAAACCGCTTAATGGAAAAAATTAAAACATGGCTCATTGTCAAGTACTCCCCATGGGGAATATGACGTGTTAGTAATGTCATCGGTGCCTTCGTTATGATGTCATAATTCAACAAGTATAACGCTTCATGCAATCAGTATTTTTTATTTTCTCTGCAACTGTTGGTCTGATAGACACTAAATTGTCACCCCAGAAGCACTTCCTCCTGTAGAATATTTTAATGATAATTATGATGTAATAGGTCACGTGGTAAAGGCACCATCTTGGAAAAACTGAAAAGCGTTGTACCTCTATCTACAAAACCGCTCCATGGAAAAACTGGAAAGAGTTGTACCTCTATCTCCAAAACCGCTCCATGGATTTTGAAATTGAAACGATTGAAACGTGGCTCATTGCAAAGAACTCCATATATGGAATAGGCGTTGTTAACGATGACGTCATTGGTGCCGTAATTATGACGTCATAATTCGACAGGGACACCGCTTAATCTGATCAGTTTGAAATTTATTGAGCGTGATCTATGCAACAATTATATTTGAGAATATAAATTTATGATGTAATCGCTCACGTGATCTGGCAGCCATATTGGATAAAAGAAAAAAAAGCGTTCGGAAACAGAAGAGTTGACTGCGCAGGGTAATTATTCTAAGAATACCATGTAGTTCTTTATTTGATTGGATATGGGCCTGGTATCGTGGACTCGTGACAAGACGAGGCACCTTCGTGTTTTGGCCAAAGTTTGGCAGACAAATTGCTGCTCAAAAAGGGGAGTTAACTGCTCGTTACATTGTGTGCACCTCCATACACATTCAAATGACCAAACCCTCTCCTTCGACAAATACACTAAACAGATCACAAAGACAGCCTTCTTTCACCTGAAAAACGTCGCCCGTCTCCGCTCATCCCTCTCCTCCACGGCTGCAGAAACCCTCATCCACGCCTTCATCACCTCCCGTCTGGACTACTGCAATAGCCTCCTCTATGGTTCACCCTCAAAAATCACCAATAAACTCCAATACATTCAGAACTCCGCTGCCCGTCTACTCACCCATTCCCGGACCCGTGACCACATCACCCCCGTCCTTTACAAGCTTCACTGGCTCCCCATCTCCCAGAGAATACAGTACAAAATCCTCCTCTTGACCTACAAAGCCCTCCATAACCTGGCCCCATCCTACCTGGCTGACCTCCTCTCCAGACACACTCCCACCCGCAACCTCCGCTCTGCTGGTACCAACCTCCTGACCCCCCCCCCCCCCCCCATCCGGACCAAATTCAGAACCTGGGGGGACAGGGCCTTCTCCATCGCTGCTCCCACCCTCTGGAACTCACTACCTCACACCATCAGAGACTCCTCCTCACTCACCACATTCAAAACATCACTAAAGACCCACCTGTTCAGCACTGCATTCAACATTCAACCCACAGCATTTAACCCCTGACTATCACTTCTCCTTCTCCCTCCTTTTGCTTTAAATATTTCCCTATTGATTCTTGTCTTTTTGCAATTGTTGTTTTCATGTTTTGTTATGCATTATGTTTTGCACTCTGTCAAAGCGCCTTTGGGCTTCATGAAAAGCGCTATACAAAATAAATGAATTATTATTATTAAATGTTTAAATCGCCAGTTTGTCCCTACAGCCACTGCTTGACTGCTTCACCTCTACCATGCAATGAGATGCTGGTTTACTGATGCAGTAAATTCCCCTGTTGGTGCTTGGTCTACACTACAGTATGCAACACAAAGATTATACTTTGCCCTGTTAGGGATATTTTCCGACAGTAGTATGTAATAGATGAACCAAAAATTCAATGTCCATAAACTTGTCAGAAGAGAGTCACAAATTTTAATTCCCGAGGAGGATAACACTTTCTGTCTACAAAGAAATACACAGCAAGAAAAACAATAACCCTTATCAAACCAAGGAGAGCACGCTATAATTCACAAAAGCACATTGCAAGATTCACAGAAGGTCCCAAGTGAAATCCTGGTACAGTGGAGATGTACATCAAAGGAAACATCATAGAGATACAGTAGCATGCACTGTATACAGTCAACATACAGTGTAACCATACAGAATCATAAGGATACAGTAGCATGCATAGAATACAGTTAACATACAGTATGAACATACAGAATCAACCAGCCAAGTGAAGTATCCTGGCTATTTGGACATCCGTTCTGATTTTTAAACATTTTCAAGTGGGAGGAGCAAGTGGAGGGGGGAGGAGCGAAGAGAGGGGAGGAGAGCAATAGGATTGGTTGGGCAAAGTTTGGGTGGGAGGGAGCAAGGATCGGGGGATACAATGTGATTGGTCGAGTGAAATCTTGGCTGGGAGTGCCCCCCGCTGGGAGCAGATCTGCATTTACAAATCCTTTAATGAGAAGAATGTGTTGCTCCAGACTCTTAGGCACCAAGACACTATCAATCATAACATTGCGTAAACGTTGCAGCAACGTTTTATAATGCCATTGCAGGGACATTTATGATTTAATATTTAGAAAATATACAATAAGAAAGTCCTTATTTAATCAAAAGGTCACTCAGTAGCTATGACAATCACATCCTTTTCCAATCTGCAAACTCATCTTTTCCTCATAAGTAAGAGGTATGAACCCATACCAGAGAGCCAGAGAGAGCTAGCCTACATGGATTTTCTATAGGATTTTTATATTTTAGACTAACCTTCATCAGATACTAATAAGCTATTTGATTCAGTGTTTCATTTATTGTTCTTTTGAAAGATTCCACTGACAACGCTGACAATTCCATAAAACTATTTATTAAATAAACTACAAGTGAAAAAGAAAAAGCGTGCGCTGAGCTTATCTTAACAACAGTCAGCGAAGCGCGATTCATCCACCCCCATTGTTCAACTCTGCAAAATAATTACCAAGTATTTGCATTCGTACTAAGTCAATTATTCACAGTCACAAAGAAAGCTTGTTTACCGAGCGCATTGGTAGGCAAGCCTCGATAAACCAGAAAATTACTTCAGAGAGCCTGGTTCGACATTGTGGCATCAGTTGTATTATTTAATTATTTACCAAGAAAACAATATCTTTTCTCCAATTTGCTTCTATCATTCAATAAGACATACTCGATCCAACATTACATTATTTCCAAAAACCCTATTTGTAATAATATTACCCTTAGTCATTCATGACAATATGTGGTCCACCATTGCCTCCACTAAGAATTTTTACTTTTCTCGAGCAACGATTTTGGTCAGTGCCGGAGATAACTTACCAACTGTAGGAAATCCTAAATTCTGCATGGAATGACATGGAATGCAGAACGAATTTTGTCAGTGTCGGAGATAACTTGCCAACTGTAGTAAATCCCAAATTCTGCATGGAACGACATGGAGTGCAGAACGAATTTTGTCAGTGTCGGAGATAACTTGCCAACTGTATGAGATCCCAAATTTTGCATGGAAACCACAAAAAACTTGCAGACTAGGAAAGCAGGTTTGTGGCTCATAGAAATTACTTGCTTCATAAATTTACACTTCTACAGCCCCCATGCTCTTTCCAAAAAGCCCTCAATGCCTACTAACATTCTCCCATGATGTGTCAAGTGTACTTACATTGTAGGATCAAGATGGTTTCATATCATTTTCTATCTTTATATCACTTTCCCATCGCAAATAGGTCGGTGGTCTCTGTCTCCTGCCACCTCCTCTCTAGTTTCGCACCCTCCACTGTTTCTATGCTTTGTCTCAACCCCTTCCCTTTTGTCCCCCCCCTGGCCCCCCTCCCCACTCACCCAGGTTCCTGCAGTGTGCATGTGGTCCGACCAACAACCGCGTTCTGAGAAAAATGAGTGATGTCACGGCATAGGGTGGAGTCATCAGCAAATAGATAGAGGACTTTCCAGCATCAGAGCCTGGGCCCAGGACACTGCCTTGGTGCACTCCAGCCTTTGCGGATAGTTGATGAAAGGATTCAGTTGAGTGCCACACTTTGGTTATGAGAGGAGAGGAAGTCAGTAAGCCGTGTGTGGAGTTGGCCTTGGATGTCCTAGGCAGAGAGTTTGGAGAGGATGCCAGACTATCAAAAGCACGAGATATGTCCAGAGAGACTGATCTCATGTCTGACGGTGAGTTGGAGCAATATATCCAAGGTAGAATGACCTGGTGTGAATCCAAATTGATGATCTGAGATGAGGCTGTTGAAGAAAAGGAAGGATTTCATTTTTTTTTTTTTTTTTTTTTTTTTTTTTTTTTGTATACAATATCGAGGCTCGTGAAAGAGCGAACATTAATCACACAGAAAGACAAACCGACACATAAAACATATAACATAGGGAGCGGTAGACAAGATGGGGAGAGAGGGGGAAGGACACAAACACAACATTTGAGAGCAGGGACCGAGAGACATGGAGACATCGAGAGATCTGAGAGAGGGCGAGGGCTTTGGGGGGGGCGTGGGAAGGGGGCAGTGGGAGAGGTATAAAACATATGGACACTGCCAGGACTTCCAGGAAAGAAGTTGGAATTTCAAACATTTCAAACAAACATATAAACTGTGATGATGGATTTCAGGACCTTGCTGATAATTGCAAGTAAGCAGATATGTCTGTAGTTGAGGGGATCAGCTTTTGCACCTTTTATGTCAAACAGTGATTGCTGATGTCAAGCAGATGGAAAAAGACATCGAGGAAATGAGAGTGAAAAAGGCAGAGAGAGGACGTGTAAGAGCAGCAGAGCAGGTTTTTAGGACCCCGTGACATTACGCCGTCTGGCCCAGTAGCAGAGTCAGTCTCGGGTTATCAGAAACTTCTTCACTTTTTCAGGTGAAAAGGACAGAGTCCAGGAGTAGTTAGTCATTGGGTTGGGTGGGTATAGATAATGAGCTGTTGGGGACACAAGATTTAGAAGCAAACATAGAATTGAGACATTCTGTCTTCTCATGAACGGAGTCGACTGCAGTCGCATTTGAAAAGAGGGAAGGGATAGAGGGGGAGCACACACCAGAAACAGACTTAACAAGGGTTTAGAGGAGGTCGGCCAGTTTAAAAGTTCATTCTTGAGATTGGACAGATGTTGTTTTCTAGCTCTCCTGAGAGTAGGCACACTTGTTGCGGGATTTTTGGAATACACCAAGATTGCTTTCGGTCAGATTTGCCTTCCAGGAAGAGAAGGCAAGTTGTTTCAAAGCAACTGCCTCATCACAGGATTCAGTGTACCATGGGCAATAAGAAGGGTAGGATAACTGAAGACAAGATGGGATGAATCAGCAAATGAAAGAGAAGGTTTCCGTAGAAGAATTATCAGGCTGAGTTAACATCAGGGGCGGTGGATATAGGAGACCAGTCCTGAAGAGAGATGGCTGCTTGAAATCCCTGCCAATCTGCTTGAGTGAAATGCCAGACTCGCCGGCGTTGGGGCAGCTCTGAGAATCGCCATTGAGATGTTGACTCTCACAAGCATGGGATCAAATGAACCAATTGGAGCAGAGGAAGAGCAGGAAACATTGGCAGGGACATTGTTCATCAACTCCAGAAGCGAGTATTTGCCATTGGGAGAAATGTGGGTTGGAAACTTCACAGATTGAGTCAGTCCCATGAAGTCACATAAGTCCTTTGCTGAAGTCCCATGCCTGGTGAGAGAGATACCAACACCCTGCCAAGTTCCATGGTGACAATTGAAATTAACACATATGCGGAGGAGAGAGTTGGGATGAGTGGTTAAAGGTGTTGTAAAAACCAGATCTACAACGTTGTCCCAATAGGAGGTTTAATTCAGTTTCTATCTCCAGCAACACCTGTAAGAAATCAACAAGCTTTGTCTCAGTATACCGTAATCACAGAAGTAACAATGGATTAGCAATTAGTGCAAGCAAGCCTGGAACATCTAGCAATACGCACCATTTGAGTATTGTTACGTGCTCCTCCCCAAACCCCGGTCACGGTGTACCTCCGAGCCCTGAGAGGAGTCACGGCAGAAAGATGTGTTATTCTGTGTCAAAGATCAATGGTGAAACCACACCAATTGTTACCAACAAACAAGTATTGTATTAAGATCACACAAGAATAACAGTACAACAACAATAGTAATCAATTGTACAACCAATATATATTTCCTATGATGGTACCATCAGGTTCCTACAATATAACTCACCGTGCTCCAAGTGAGCGAAAAGAAGAACATTCCCCAATGTCTCAATTCCGGCATCAAGTCAAAGTCGATCCGCTCCAGCGATCGTCAGAACGATGTCCAATCGAGACCAGAATCCCGTTCGGATGACAGTCACAGCCCCGCTGCCAAAGCTGTGCAAAGGCGCCCTCAAGGCGACCGGGAAATCACACCCTCGGGTATGGACATTCCACGGCTCCAAATCGACGATCCGCAGATTTCCCACTCAAAAGCCAGGTTACACACGCACACCAGATTAACGTCTGAATGTGGTGAAAATAGTTGAAGCGAAGTGAAAAACCTTGAGCGATGCGCAAAGCGCGCGAGTCAAAATGGCCGACAGCCCGTTTGAGGCATAACGGCACTACGATGATTCTCCTCGGAATCAACCGCAAAACCTGACACGCAGGTTGATCTGTCACAGCGATAACAACTCTGTCGCAGGAATCCCTTTCCCAGGAAATCCAAAGTTCACTCATGACCCTCGTTCGCATATCGTTAGCTCCAGACCTCAAAGCAGCTGGGTTTCTTGTCCGACTCACTCGCTCCGCCTTTTTTCTTCCTCCTCTTCCTCTTCTTCCTCGTCGTCGTCGTCCGGTTCCGGTTTCATTTGAAACATTAACTTTTTTACCTTTTGAAAATAGTAATCTCTATTTCCCCCAAACGACAACAATAATAGTACATGGAATCAAAAATGTTTACAGTGGATGAAAGCCACAACAACGGAAGTGACGAATCCGTAGCACTTCCCTCCCTCAAGAAAGAAAGTTTGAACATCGTGAAAACTTTCTTTTCCTGCAAAAACTCTTTTAACAAGCAAAAGTAAAACTCACACCCAAATGATCAATTCACGTGAGCCACAATAATTAATATTCCCCAAAATAAAGCAACAAAACTTCCAAACAACCGACAGAAATTCCCAAAGTTAGTTCACTCTGCACAAAGCATCAGCAACGACATTGTCCCTGCCTTTTACATGCTCAATTTCCAAGTTGAACTCCTGCAAAGCCAAACTCCATCTCATCAACCTCTGATTTTTATTTTTCATTTTTTGAATGAAGGTTAAGGGGTTTTGATCAAAAATCCAAAGCAAAGCAAATCTATAGCACTTTTGGAAGGAGGTCGAGCTGAGAGCCAGGTTTCATGGTGGTTGGGTGGTGAGGCCTGGAATTATTCACTGCATGGACGCATTTAGGAATGTGGAGTTCACGGGTTAATCCGTGTAGGAATCTTGGCTCGGCTGCTCCTGAGCACTCAGTGCTTCCAACTCTTCTCTTGATCATAAAAATCATAATCACGGTTGTAGAGTCGGGTGCTGTAGTCACGTGAGTAGCGGTCCCTATCTCGGCTACCACCGTAATAGTCATCCCATCGAGAGTTGCCAAAACTGCGCTGCTGCTGCTGGGAGCCTCCGTAGTAATCACGAATGCGGCCGCCACCAAAACTATTACTCCCACCCCGGGAGCCATAGCCACCCCTGAAACTACCTCCACATTTTCCTCCTCTGTAGCCCCCTCGACGCCCATGGCCTGCGTTCTCCACCGTTATGGTCCAACCATCCAAATCCTTACCATTCAAATCCTTTTCTGCATCTTCGCGTCCTTTGTGTTTTCAAACGTGACAAAGCCAAACCCTCTCGACATTTGCGTCTCCCTGTCTTTTATCAGCAGCACTTCCAAGAGTGGTCCATATTTGCCAAAGATAGAGTCCAGAACATCTTCACTTGTGTCAAAGTTCAGTCCATCTACAAAGAGCTTGCCAACATTGCCTCCATCCATGACTTGTGTGTGCTGACACTTAGTTTCAGGGTACTCGACAAGAAGTGCCTGTGCAAAGCGTGACGTCAGTACCTTCACCTTCTCTTCAGAGCGCTTCCTACCCATAGCACAAGTCGCGGCACAGGATGGAAAGATATGCGAAATCTCCTGCTCTAACTGTGCGGTGTTATTTTTCATACTAGGCTTTTCAACAAACATCAGATTACCAGAAACTTGACCACCGGCCAAATCATTCCCGATAACAAAAGAGATTCCCTCTACAGGTAGAGTGGCTTGTAAACCTACAGTGACCGGTCCTGACACCAAATCCGACATCAAATGGATGACATGAAATGGAGCTTTAACATAGCCACCAAACCCTGTAAAAGAACACTAACACCAGTTGCCATCTTCTCTGACAATGGCAAAATGCCCTCAAGCATCAAAGATTGATGTGCTCATGTGTCCCTCAATACCCTAACAGGTCTCTGGTTCGTTAGGTCTCCATCCAGTGACACAAACCCCTCTGAAATAAAAGGTTTGTAACCCTCTTGAACAAGGTCGTTCTGTGATGCCGTAACTTTGGCATGGGAATCTTCACAAGGCACTGTCCTCCAAGGATGATTTCTCGCATTTGCCAATGCATTCGGAGTTGTACTAGTCTGACTCCGCTCCTGATTTTTCCTTTTCAGGGCATAACATTGGGACATCAAATGCCCAGGTTTCTTGCAAAAAGCGCAAGTAGGCCCGGAGGAAAAACTCGTGGTCTGCCTCGGGCCCCCAGGAAGATAAGTCTGTCTTGGAACTGTAGTCTTCTGATCCCTAAAAGTCACCGTATCAGATTTGTCCCCATAGTCATCTCTAGGCTGCCTCCATGAATATTTGTTCTCCGCACCTGATTTACCATAACTCTCCTGGCTAACTCTAGGCGGGAAGTTAGGTTTGTGGAACCCCATCCTGTGTGTCAAGGCACAGTCATCTGCCACGGTTGCTGCCTCATACAACTCTGGTACTTTCTTTTCATCCAGATGTACTTTAATGTCCGCGTGGACACACCGTTTGAATTCCTCCACCCAGATCAATTGTCGTAACAGGTTGAAGTCTTTCCAAATCCCCTCCGAGTCACACCACCGATCAAACATGGTTTCCTTCATTCTGGCAAACTCCACATGGGTCTCACTCTTCCCCACTTCCAGGTCTCCCTCTTCCTGGCATTCTTGAATTTTTGCCGGTAAGCTTCAGGGACCAATTCATAGGCTTTGAGAATGGTTTTCTTCACTATCTCATAATCTGCACATTGGTCAATTGGTAAAGCCGAATAGATATCTTGAGCTTTACCCACCAGAACTCTTTGCACGAACATAGTCCAGGACCCCACAGACCATTTAACATTTGAGCTACTTTCTCAAAGTGTAAAAAAAACTTGGCTACCTCCTTTTCATTGAAGGGTGGAACCAGCCTCACATGCCTACCAACATCCCAAGTGTTCTGACTAGTTGTCGAACGAGCCGGCATGGATACTACTTCTCTCCGTTCTCCCATTAATCCCAGCTCCTTGAGTTTAAGTTCCTTCTGATACTTCATGTCACGTTCCTTTAACTCCCTTTCGGCTCTCCTTTCCTCTGCTCTTTCCTCTGCTCTTCTTTCTTCTTCAGCTCTCCTTTCCTCTGCTCTTCTCTCCTCGAGATCTCGTGCCTGTTCTGCTCTTTCCTTTTCTGCTTTCATTTCCTCTGCTTTTAACCTTTCCTGGCTCTGCAGTTGCATCTCAATTTTCTGGAGCTCCACATTTTCCTTTTCCTCGGGTAACCAATCCAAGGCTACCTCTTTCCATGTTCCTTGTCTCACCAGAGATTCTACCACCAATGTCTGCATCTCTGCTTTCTTCATATTAACTCCTCCAAGTTAAAATATTTGGCCAATATCAAGAGTTCCGATCTTTTTAGCGCTTGGAACTGTGCCTCATTAGGGGACGCCGCAAACTTTTCTGCGTCAAACACCATGGTGACTATTAGTTAGCACCTGTTAACCTTCACACAAAAAATTTCAATTTTTTTTTTTGAAAAAATTGGGAATGTTGGAAAAATTCCAAATTTGGGAATTTTGGGAATGTTAGGGAATTCGATTCCGGACGAAGATGCTAGGGAATTCTATCCTGGACGACATTTGGGAATTTTGTCAGCAAAGACGAGCCCCCAATTTCTTATCTCGGTGCACGAGCCCCCAATTTCTGTTACGTGCTCCTCCCCAAACCCCGGTCGCGGTGTACCTCCGAGCCCTGAGAGGAGTCACGGCAGAAAGATGTGTTATTCTGTGTCAAAGATCAATGGTGAAACCACACCAATTGTTACCAACAAACAAGTATTGTATTAAGATCACACAAGAATAACAGTACAACAACAATAGTAATCAATTGTACAATCAATATATATTTCCTATGATGGTACCATCAGGTTCCTACAATATAACTCACCGTGCTCCAAGTGAGTGAAAAGAAGAACATTCCCCAATGTCTCAATTCCGGCATCAAGTCAAAGTCGATCCGCTCCAGCGATCGTCAGAACGATGTCCAATCGAGACCAGAATCCCGTTCGGATGACAGTCACAGCCCCGCTGCCAAAGCTGTGCAAAGGCGCCCTCAAGGCGACCGGGAAATCACACCCTCGGGTATGGACATTCCACGGCTCCAAATCGACGAACCGCAGATTTCCCACTCAAAAGCCAGGTTACACACGCACACCAGATTAACGTCTGAATGTGGTGAAAATAGTTTAAGCGAAGTGAAAAACCTTGAGCGATGCGCAAAGCGCGCGAGTCAACATGGCCGATGGCCAGTTCACGAGGCGTAACGGCACTACGATGATTCTCCTCGTAATAAACCGCAAAATCTGACACGCAGGTTGATCTGTCACAGCGATAACAACTCTGTCACAGGAATCCCTTTCCCAGGAAACCCAAAGTTCACTCATGACCCTCATTCGCCAATCATTCGCTCCAGACCTCAAAGCAGCTCGGCTTCTTGTCCGACTCACTCGCTCCGCCTTTTTTCTTCTTCTTCTTCCTCGTCGTCGTCCGGTTCCGGTTTCATTTAAAACATTAACTTTTTTACCTTTTGAAAATAGTAATCTCTATTTCCCCCAAACGACAACAATAATAGTACATGGAATCAAAAATGTTTACAGTGGATGAAAACCACAACAACGGAAGTGACGAATGCGTAACAGTATGCACAACCACACAGAATAAATGTCACAGGAATGTGTTGGAGCGATGTCTGTCCAAGTTCTTGTAGAAGCCTCTCAGTGATCCGAGACAGCATAGCACCTGGGTTCAACTTAGACACAATTTCATTACATTCTCCCCGCCGTTAAAACTATACTTCTGCTAAGGCAGAAATCAAGCTAGCAGCACATAGTATCAGTTAGCAGCAGAGTAATATCAATGAGCAGCAGTTGTCAGTCCATGTCAGTCAGTCCAACCATAGCGGTCGGGGCGGCGAATTTCTCTCCCGGCGCGGGTCCGGTAACTTCCGGGTACTACATCCCCAAGACCGGAGTCCCCCGCGTCGGAGTATCCGCCTAAATCGGGTGACGCTTTCATGGTGGCCCCACAGGTGGCCCCACAAGGCCAGCCGGATCAGGTGCATGTAGCGGTGAGGAAGCCGGTAGATACTCCATTGTCGGATCAACTGTGTCGTAAGCCGGCTCATCAACTTCCCCGCATGGGGCCAGGTGGCGTACCTAAACCGTCGACTCCCGTCCATTGGGCAACAACACACGGGCGTGCTCTGGATTAGCTTGGAGAACCTGCACCTTGTCCACCAGCGGGTCATATTTACTCATGCGAACCGCGCGTTTGAGAAAAGCCGGTCCCGGCTCAGCAAGCCAACCCGGTAAAGGTCGGGTACTGCCCGAACGCCGCGGGTAACGAAACATCCGGTTGTGGGGAGTTTGATTTGTAGCAGTGCACAATAAAGTCCTGATCGAGCTTAATGCCCCGGGTAGTGACCAAGCCCATTGGTCTAGTCCTAGGCCGCGGGACTTAAGACTCAGAGTAACGGCCCTCCATATAATGCCATTAAAGCGGTCTACCTGTCCATTCGCCTGTGGCCTATACGGAGTAGTATAGCTAGAAGTGACATTATGCTGGAGCAAGAAGTTCCTCACATCCTAGGACAAGAACACCGCGCCCCGATCGGTGTGCACAAAGGCCGGATTCCCAAACATAGAAAACAAGTTCCGCAGGCACCGGATAACCGTAGCAGCAGACATATCACCACACGGGAAAGCAAAAGGGAATCTAGAGAACTCATCAACGATCGTGAGGAGATAACGAGAAATACTCGAAGCCGGTGAAGCCGGCAGGGGTCCTTTGAAGTCCATCGCTAATCTCTCCCACGGCCTGGTGGCTTGGACCAGCGTGCCCATCGGAGGGTTGTAGAAGCGATGCTTGAGTTCAGCGCAAACGGAAAAAGTGCGACAGAGCCGACCAACATCCTCAACGGAATAGGGCAAGTTACGACTGCGCACATAATGAGCGAAATGCGTCACGCTGGGATGGCACAAGGTGTCATGAAGAACACGCAGATCCTCAAAAGAGGTGAGGCTCGCACACATCGCCGGCCGCGATAAAGCATCGGCAACGAGGTTATCCCGCCCCGGGCGATATTTGATTGTGCAGCAGAAATCGGCGAGCTCGATCCACCAGCGAGTGATTTTCTCATTCTTAATGCATTGAGCATGCTGCGTGTCATACTTAAATGCAACTCTCTGTTGATCTGTGAAATTTGGAAACATCGTCCGAGCAAATAGGGACGCCAACACCTGATCGACTCGACGATGGCATACGCCTCCTTTTCGACAGATGAATGTCTCCGTTCCACGGAGGAGAGAGTCCTTGAAAAGAAGGCCACAGGGCGCCCCCCTTGGGAGAGTGTCGCAGCTATCGCGTGATCCGACGCATCGCTTTGCAAAACAAAGGACTTATTTTCGTCAATCGTCGACACAGCGGCACCAGCTATGTCGGACTTCGGGCTATGAAAAGCGACCTTGGCAGCGTGACTCATGGGGAACACATCGCAATCCACAAGCGGGCGGAGCTTCTCGGAAAAATTTTGAACCCACTTGGAATAATGAGCAAACAGCCCGAGAGCACGCTTCAATGAAGCACGATCGCGGGGCGGGGCCATGTCGAGCAAAGGTCGCAGATGCTCCTTATCCGGAGTGATAGAGCCATGGGTTACGGTGTACCCCAGGAGATCTATCGTGCGAGCAGAATCGCGACATTTAGCCTCGTTCATAGTCAATCGATACTTGTGCGCAACCTCGAGGAAGCGCTTCAGATTAGCATCATTATGTTCTTTGTTGTACCCGCCAACCGTGAGATTATCCAGATAAACAAAGACATCGGTTAAATTCTCCTTAGCGATGAGGTCGTCCATAGCCCTTTGGAAGCACAAAACCCCATTCGTGACCATGAAAGGGGGCCGGGTGAACTGGTACAGCCTCTGGCCCGATTCAAATGCAGTGTAGATGCGATCAGCCACAGAGATGGGAATCTGATGATACGCACTATGTAGATCGAGAGTGCTATAGACTGAGTACTGTGCCACCTGTCGTACCAGGGAGTCCATTCCCGGGAGTGGGTAGGCGTCCAATTGGGTAAACCGATTAATCGTCTGCGAATAGTCGATTATCATGCGTTTGCGATGTGATTCGGTTCGTACCACCAGAACTTGGGCCCGCCAAGGCAACCGACTAGGTTCTATGATACCTTCCTTTAGTAGTTGTGCAGTCTCTTCCGCAATGAATTGCGTGTCAGCCCGTGAGTAGCGTCGCGATTTAACAGCAACTGGTGTACAGTCAGTAGTCATATTGGGAAACAGCGACAGTGGCTCAATTTCCATCCCTGCAAGAGCACACACAGCAAGAGTATCAGTACCACCAAATTCCATTTCCAAATGCCCATGTCACTGAAGAAAATCGTGTCCTAGCAAAACTTCTGCACATAATGCTGGGAAGACCATTAAATGCACATCCGGAAACATTTGACCCTTAATTACAAGCTCAGCTGACATTCTCCCCGAGTGCTAAGCCAAAGCTCTTGAGAAGCCATGAAGATTCTGCGTTTTGTCCCGAGAATCGGCCAGCCATACTTCTGAACAAGTCGAAAATCGACATAACTATGTCATTGTGTGGATCTGACGCCGGAGCGCCACTTTGTACTCCCCGATCGGCGTACGCTGGCTATCAGTGGATCCCGTGTCAATTATACCATTTGCAAAAATTCCTTCAATCATGAGTGGGATAATAGCGCGGGACAGGCCAGGTGGCCCTGCACATGTTGAGTCGTCGAGAGGAGGCGCTCGAGCCTCGCATGTGGATCCGACGCCAGCTAATGTCTTTCGTGCAGTTGAAGTCGCTTGTAGACCAGTCGTGCCGCCAGCAGAGGGTGCTCGTGCCACGTGCGGAGATCCCAGCTTTCGTGTGGTCAAAGTAAATCGTAGGTCGGTCGTGCCGTCAGCAGAGGGCGCTCGTGCCACGCGTGGAGTTTCGAAGCCAGCGTACGCTGATCGGGGAGACAAACCCGGAAGTGGGCCGGGCATCGAAAGAATTCCTGTCAAGGACGGTCGTGCCGTGTACTGCTGTGATTGAGCGAATTGTTTCGTTGACGCGGCAAGTCTCATCAAGGCCGAGCTCTCAGCTTCGGATATTTCCGCCTCGGTCGACTTTTTTTGAAAGCTTTTTTGAAAGCTTTTTGAAAGCTTTGATAAGCTTTTTTGAAATATTTTTTCAAATGCTCGAATCTCATTGGTTTCAATCATTGGAATATCAGCTAATTACCGCATTTGAGGCTGAAAACGGCGTCAAATATTCTAAAATTGACGAAGAATTATATTTTAGAAATCTCACGGCCGTAGGGGGTAGTTTTTCACGGCCGGAAATATGCGAAGTTGAGACGGAATTCACCGAATTAATCAAGAAGGAAATTTAATAAATTTTAATCTCATCCAGAAAGCAAATGGTGTCATTTTGAACTCGGTACGGTACCTACTACACCTACCTACTACCAACTACCTAACCTACTGATGCCATAGTGATGGGTAAAATAGTGGCAAGAGGCTTTGGCTTCGCCGGCTCATTGCGACTTTGCAGTCGGGTACTAGTATATTTAGTTATTGATGTAAAGAGGAACTGCACTGCTTGGGCAGGGTTCTTCCTTATCCAACCAGAGGAGACAATATTTGTGGAGAGACTAAGGAGTCGGGGATGTCCTGGGGTAGGAAGGATTATGTTAAACAGATGATGGCTCCAGCCTTCATGACAGCCGGGATCGAGAGATGTCAGGTTGGAGCCGAGTCCTTGGATGTTTGAGGTCCACACAGTGAGGGACAGGAGAGAATGACAGGTGGGAGGCTTGAAGGGATGGGTGGGGAGGTAGGAGGGTGCAGGATTATGGAGAAGGTGGGAGGGGGTAGCTCAGATGGGTGGGACAAGGGGGAAGCTGTGAGACAAAACAACTTAAAACCAAAAACAATTAGTTCCTGGCTATCCGAGTAGACCAAGGCGACACAAAACAATGGATTCAACAATATCGACAACAAGGTCCGATTTATCATGGAACAGGTTTGATGAAAATAAAAGACAGCACATGGACGAAAATATAACAAAACAATTTGATGGATCTGGTTCGGAAAAGTTCAGCAGTTTTTACGGTACCTTCGAACAGACAGACAGACGGACGGATGGACATTTGGTGAATTATAGTAAGATTGTGACGATGTTGTTTTCCCGGGTGCCGCACATACAGCTGCACCGAACGCTGCACGGACTCTATCGGACTCGGTGACCTCGGACAAAGACCTTTTATGAGGACACGGTTTGAATAGTGCAGCATGATATGTAATTCGGCAGGATGTTTGTGCTAAAATTGATTTTTTTGCAGATTTGGTACCATTTTGGATCAAAATAACAAAAAATGTTAGGGTCCAATTTTTTCGGGCACTTTTCAAAATGGCCGCCACCAGACGGGTCTAGGGGGATATCTCAGGAATTTTATTGATCTGTATGTCTAGTTGGTGTGTTTTTTTAGGGTGCCGAGTCTGATTATGAGGGTTCCAGATCGATTCGAGGTAGAGGGCATGGTCATTTGGTCAAGGTTAGGGTCCAATTTTTTCGGGCCCATTTCAAAATGGCCGCCACCAGACAGGCCTAGGGGATATCTCAGGAACTAATTGGTGGATTTTAATGATCTTTGTGTATAGTTGGGTTTTTTTAGGGTTTCGAGTCCGATTATGAGGGTTCCAGATCGATTTGAGGTAGAGGGCAAGGTCATTTGGTCATGGTCAAGGTCACAACTGCAATACAAACTCAACACAAATTACTTTTCAGCGAGGTGAAGAATTTTCTCATAACCATAAAACCCGCAAAAAAAAAATCAATTTTAGCTCAAAAATCCTACAGGACACTGCAATAATCCAGCAAAACTCATCGCCACTGCAATTCTAACAATAATACTGTACAAGCGCTAGAATACTAGAAATACAACATGTAGTAAAACAAACAGTAAAAGTCTATGGTGTAAAACAAGTGGGAGTAGATATCATGAAGATTTTCTCATGGAACATAGACTATCTATACAGCCTTATAGCTCATTGTCATCCTCATCATCATCATTGTCCTCATTGTCTTGCAGTCGGCAGTCAGAGAAATTGTTACAACCTGAAGTGAAACATTTGCAAAGAGGAGTGCAGGCCAAATTGTTCTTGATGCAGGAGCAATTTCTTTGGCCTAATGTTCGACATCCACATTTTACAAGCTCAAGAACTGCACGAGGAGCAGGGGGAGATAGACATTTCAATGGAATGTAAACTTCCTCTCAAGCAACCATCCATTCTCTTCCAAAGCAGGAAGACACGGATTTGGAGAGACAAAGGATTTGTCTCGCATGCATATGAAGTTAGTTCGGACAACATGGGGCATCAGATTGGTGTGAGTGGGAGGGAGCATCTCAGCCTCGAGGTTTTTTGATCTAAAGAGCTCCCACCAGAGAGCAGGCAACGTTGTCGGACCCTTCGGTGAATACACTTTGCAGACAAATGTTTCCAGTGCTTGTACTTCTTGTGGGTGTTCCTCACATACCAACTCTGATGATGACAGGGCTCCTTCGCCAAGGTTGCGGAAACAATCAATGATGGGATCATCATCTTCAAGCGAGAGACAGACATCAGCCCATCTTTTTTTTCGAAATTCCAACGAGCTTCCCGCCCCAATCAGCTCCAGAAAAGATGTGTAGGCCTATGAGACCCTGTGCCTTGCGCCGACCAATTACCTGCACACATTTCCGTACATCTATTTCTCTGTATTTCGCACCCATGCCAGTGCAGAACTTCAGCTGAGTGAGAGTGCCAAGGCGACCATTAGAGGTGAGGTCCATCAAGAGAATAACCACATCTGTATCAGGTGACCGTACATGTGACCGTACATCAATTTGCTGCGTTATTGAATCATTCTTGGGTTTATGCTTGACTTGCCTGTCACTTCGCGTGTTTTGCATTAGGAATTGACATGCAACATCGACGGTTTTTTGCACTTCAGCATCTCGCCTACCAGTAACTCTTCTAACGTGAGGTCCAAACAAGAGTTGGTTGAAGAAGAATTGCAACATAGGTGGATTTTAAAAATCCTTCAAATCACCATTGAATTTCCAATGTCGATGATTCATGATCTCTCCCCTGAGTGCATTAGCCAAACTAACCAAAGCATCAACTGAAGCATTCTGTGTTGTAGCAAGTTCAACTGCCTCGCTGACAGATTTTGATAAAATCACATTGTCACTTTCGTTTTTACGAACAGATTTTACAAACTCGACATTGGGAAGATATTCTTGAATCAACTCTTTTAGGTACTTTTTATGGTTGCCACAATAATGATCTAAGTGATACTCTTATAGAATCGATACATACTCATCATTGATTTCATTCATACTTAGTACAACGTCACCAACAGAGAGTGAGGTTTTGACAGATAAGAGCAACAGTTCATCACAAATCTCCTGAGTAATCTTATCCTTATTCACCCTGTCCGAGAATGTCTGTTGAGCATACCGTAAGCATTTTCTGTGATAATACTTTTCCTGGGCAGCGGCATCGCCTTCCTGTTCCAGACCAGAGACGCATGCCCTGATGGTGTCGTCCTTAGTCGTGCTCTTGATATCAAGTAGAGTTCGACCCATCGGATCACTCAGAACCTGATGGAGCGGTTCTGAGTCAGATGGTGCACAGAACTTGCAGGGAGAAAATATACATTTCACCTCTTTCGGCACACATTGAAAGCGCCAAGGACGGGTCCCTTCTTGGTATTTCCCAGGACGACCAGGCCCTCTTTTTGATGAACTATTAGAGCGAGAGAGAGATTCTGAATGAGCCCGCTTCCTGTTTCTAGCTCTTTCTAAATGGTCTTTGTTCACAATATGCTTGCGACAATAGCTATGATATCGAACATTCTCTAGCTGAGATTCATCTAAACTAGACAAACGATCTGCAAGTGGATTGAGTGCATTCTCCCCCAACGATATACACTCTCTGCAACATGCTAACAAGTCAGTAATCTTGTCGACACCCGGTTTCTTGACCAGTTTTTTCTGCGACGATTCGCCTGCCAGGCAGACAATACAGCTATTGGAGAGGTCTTGAGACATTGTGTGTGATACTGCACTGTGCCACACTCAGTAGGTCTGTAATTGTGTTAGGGAACTGCTCCAAGACCTGAAACATCAGAAAAATGTGTGATGCCATAAATTCAACTTGATGGTAATCTTTACTGTCGTGTATACAATATTACAACATGTAGTAACATTACAAACTAGATTTGACCCTGACGCTCATTCTTGACCTTAACGTCGTGATTGACGATACATAATCTGAAACATCTTGGAAACTGATTATTTTTTAATGCTGATAATGTATAATAAACAGGTACATAATTATGCTGAACACTTTAGCATCAATTTGCTGTGTTATTGAAAGCACCACAACACCATTTTATATTAGCTCTATGGTTATGCCCCACTCTCCCCTACATAATTTCACCCTGACCAAATGACCTTTACCTCAGATCGATCTGGTACCATCATAATTCGACTCGGCACCCTAAAAAAAATCCAACTAGACACAAAGATAATCAAAATCAGCCAATTTGTTCCTGAGATATGCCCTTGGGCCTGTTTGGTGGCGGCCATTTTGAAAAGGGCCCGAAAAAGGGCGTTCTGGGGCCCAAAAAATTCGGACCCTAAAATTTTCTGTTACTACTGTCCAAAATGATACCAAACCAGCAAAAAAATCAATTTTAGCACAAAATTCCTACGGCACCCTGTTTTCGTACATTATCATACTGCACCAGAATCCCTGCTTGAGAGAATTCTAACCCATTTCAACTGAAGGAAACATGTATCGGGAGTACATACGACATAGCGATTGTGAACACGATTATCGATCACCATTCACGATCACGATCATCACGATTCACGACCACGATTCACGATCATAGTGTATCGATCACTGTGGGACATTTGGTGAATTATAGTAAGATACTGTTTAGATTTTGATGATTTGCGTGTGATATGATTTAACGGATGTTTATATGAATCGTTTAAAATAAAAAAGCCTTCAATTTCTGATATTTTACCTTTTCATTTGGGCCTCACAAATGAAGCCCCGACCGTAGGGCAGGTACCGTTGTGGGCGTTGAATCCCTGCTTGAGAGAATTCCATCCCCCTCCTCGCCATCACGGCCTCTATCCAACTTACAATCCCACGAGATATGCGGAAAAGACGACGCAAAACCAATATAAACATCATTCGTATATAAACATCATTAAAAGTAAATAATGACCTCGGGAAAAGTTCAAAGACATTTAATCTCCACATGAGAGAATTCCACATAGCTATTTGGGCAGTGAATACGCTAACAGATCGCTGTCTCCATCGATCTTGCAAAGGCCGTAACACCTATCGGCTCAAAATCCTTTTAACTGTTCATTTGGTAGTTTTTACAATGAAGGAAACATTAACAATGTTGTTAAAAGTCTATTTTGTGATTAATTTGAGTTATGTTGTTTGGATTGAAAAAAAGAGATATCGAGTTCAAGTGAATGACGAAATGCCGTGATGGTTTCGACTTTCTAAACGTGAAATTCGCAGATCGCCATATGCAGATTCGCCACGGTCCCACGAGATCGATGTTTCGATACGTGAATGTACCCGTTTGTTTGCATACGATAACGTTTTTCAAGGAAGTCCTTCACGAACTTGTTGTCCATGTTTGACGTGTGACTGAAGGTGCTACAGGAATGTGGAATTTATTGGTTTCATGCTTTAGCATTCGCCGTATCTGCATTGTCTGTTTGCTTCTGGCCTCCCACCCGTATGTAGCTTCAACACACGGCACATGCACACGGCACACACACGTAACATCCATACACATGATTGTGTGGATGTGTGGAATGTGGGACATTTGGTGAATGAAAGTAAGATACTGTTTAGATTTTGATGATTTGCGTGTGATATGATTTAACGGATGTTTATATGAATCGTTTAAATTTTTTAAAAGCCTTCAATTTCTGATATTTTACCTTTTCATTTGGGCCTCACAATTGAAGCCCCGCCCAGAGGGTGGGTACCGTTGCTAGTAATCACTAATTTGACAATCTTTGGATTCCTTGGGCCTGGAAACATAGGATTAGCATTTAGAATGAAGTTGCTATGTCATTTAAGAGCTGAGAAATTCGGAAATTCTTATTTTATGGCGGCCATTTTGAAAATCCAAAATGGCGGCTAGGCAGGCATCTGCGCAAATGTAAACATTGTTTTTCAGATTCCTGATGCCATAAGCTTCTCAAAAACGCACTGGTTTGCTAATCCATCAATTTTGAACAAGAATACACCGTGAACCTGACTATTGTCATTAATCACTGTTTCCTCAGTTTGTGTGACAAATCATCAATGAAGCTCCAATTCCATATGTGTACTTCCTATTAGTCTGGGAGCCAGTGAAGCCCACAGTGCATCCCCCCTAAGTTATGTTAATTAACTAATTTGCATAATCATGAATATTCATTGCAATTAGAAATGTTGCTTAAAATTCGAAAACTGTCAAATTCAACACTTCTCAGAAATTTAATAAGAGGTTTATTCAAATTAAAATCTGTCCGAATACGTTTCCAAGTTCAAGACAATTACCATGATACTCCCAGTGTTCCTCTGGAATATGAATAACTAGCAGAGGTACCCGGCTTTGCACGGGAGTGGGAGGAGGAGGGGAGGGGGAAGAGGAGGGGAGGGGAACGGGGGGGAGGGGGAAGCGGGGGAGGAGGAGGGGAGGGGGAAGAGGAGGGGAGGGGAATGGGGGGGGAGGGGGAAGGGGGGGAGGGGGGAGGGGAAGGGGGGAGGGAAGGGTGCGGGGGTGCCCAGGGGAAGAAGGGCCCCTCCCCTCCCCCCTCCCCCCCTTTCCCCTCCCCCCCCCTCCCCTCCCCCCTTCCCCCTCCCCCCTCCCCCTTCCCCCTCCCCCTCCCATCCCCTTCCCCCTCGTTCCCCTCCCCTTCTCTTCCCCCTCCCCTCCTCCTCCCCCTTCACACCAGGGGGGTTGACTCAGCCTGTCATCCCACCGAGGTCGGAAGTCGGAACTCATTGTCGTCAAATAAATGTAGCCTGTATGTTTCACTCTTTGTCACATGCCGTTGGTCCCATGTCAATCGGATGAAGTTGAAAAATTAACGTTACGAAGGTTCTCTGGGACGTACTGATTCCGAATAATGAAGTTGAAAAATTAACGTTCCGAAATACGCTAATTACGCTAACAGAAGCGCTGGAGGGAGCACTGCGCTCCCTCCCTTAGATTCCCTCCCTCTTCTGCTAGCGCTAATTACGCGTAACACACTAATTTTAAAACCCGAAGTTTTTTTAATTTTAAGGTGTGCTGTAGTCAGAAGCGCTAGAAGCGCTGCGCTCCCTCCCTTCGAATCCCTCTCTCTTCTGCTAGTGCTAATAATACGCTAATTTTAAAACCCGAAATTTTTTAAATGTTTATGTCTCCGTGACATTCCTGGGACCATCCCGAGTCGAACAGTACTTTCCGCTCGCAAATCCGTCCACGGGTTCTCGAGATCTTAGAGATCGTAGATAGATCAGGATACAGACACAGAGGCCAACTCTACTTTATATATATAGATTAGGGTGAATAAGCAAATCGAACCCCATGGATTCGAGGGCCGTGAAAAAGCCATCCACCTTTTTCGAGGTTTATCATCACGTGTGGATGAAATTTATTGAATGATTTTCAATTGTTGTGTTCAATATACCTTCTATATGTTGTTCCCTGTAAATCCTACAAAGGACAAGACTGTAACCCTTTTGATTACATGGATTCATTCAATGCAACGACGCAGGTAGTGTTAGTGATTAACAAAGATTTTAAAACAACAAGCGAGATGGAAAGGAGAGGTCGACATCACGACGTCACGACGTCGACCAATATGTCTCCGCCCACATTATCACATCATTATACATCCTTGTACCAAGTTTGATTTAAATCCATTCAGCTGTTCTCAAGTTATCACATTTTTACCTGTGACCTCACCTTTGATGCCAAAATATAATCACTTCATCTTGAAGTCATAAAGTAGAATACACAAGCAGGTCACGTAAAGACCCAGTCAGACCGGGCCTGCGACCAGGTTACGACCTAGCTGCGACCGGAAATTTTGTTAATCGTGGGAAAATCATAGAAAGAGCGCGTGACTGGTCGCAGAGGTCGTGGGTGATCGCCAGAGCAAAATCAGTCGCAGCAAGGTCGATGGTCATGTTCAAAACTTCTGACCTGCGATTCCAAATCGTAAGAGGTCGCAGACAGGTCTTACATGGTCGTACCACCAGTCGCGCATGGACGCACCACCAGTCGTGCATGATCGCGGGTCAAGTAGTCGCACGATCGGTCGTGCGACTGGTCCTGCCACCTGACGATTGGTGGTGCCACCTTTCGTCCAACCTCACGATCGGCAGTGCGACAAGTCATGACCTGTCCCGACTGGTTGCACGACCTTACGATTGGTGGTACCACCAGTCTTTAGCTCGCAGACCAGTATATTTGGACCATTATCCATTATACTATAATATTATATTGTAGCGGTTGCCGCTGAACATACACAATCGCCTTACACCTGCCGAGGACGCAACCACGGAGCGATCGCTGTGCCGGGCTCGCCCAGACCGCCCGGAGAGGCTCAGTCTCGCCTTTCCCGGGCATGCCCGGACTCGCCTTTCCCGGGCTCGCCCGGCCCGTCTGGCGACACCCAGTCTCGCCGTTCCCGGGCATGTCCAGGCACGCCCGGCCCGTCCGGCGACACCCAGTCTCGCCGTTCCCGGGCATGTCCAGACTCGCCTAGGTCTCCCAGACATGCCCAGTCGCGCCTTTTAAGGGCAAACGCTCCGGCATGAGATATTTGAGTGCTTGTATATAATGCTGCCCGATAAATGGGCTTTTCAGTTTACCCGAGTTGATTTGATGGAATAAAGAAACTCGGACGAATTCCAGCTTTTTGTCGCGTCCATTCTTTCGATTCGAGTTGGGGCACAGCTCCTTCATTGGTGACCTATCGACATGGACATGGCAGTTGCCCTCAAACTGCCTACCTTCTGGGAGGCTCACGCGGCGGTTTGGTTCGCCCAGGCGGACTCCCAGTTCACCCTGCAAGGCATCACCGCCGACGACACCCGCTTCCATCATGTGGTAGCAGCACTCGGCTCAGCCACCGCGGCCCACGCCCTTAGCCTCTTCCAGCACCCGCCAGCCGCTGACAAGTATGGCACGATCAAGAAGCTCCTCCTCGAAGCTTTCGCCCTCTCATCGGCGGAACGCGCACGGCGCCTGCTCGACCTGCCCAAGCTCGGCGACACGCGCCCGTCCGAGCGAATGGATTACATGCTCTCGTTGCTTGGGGAGCACGCCCCGGATTTTCTTTTTCAAGAGCTATTCCTCCGTCAGCTGCCTAGCCAGGTACGCCTCGCCCTGGCAAGCACGCAGATCACGGATCCCCGCGCCCTCGCCAGGGAAGCCGACAAGATCTCCTCGGCAGGCCAACGCATCGGGGCAGCGACCTGGAGCCCGCCGCCGTCCGAAGCAACGCCCATGGCGCCCGAGCACCCGGCACGGTCGGCGGCCGAACTGCCGGCGCAATTGGCGGCCACTATGCCGCGCCGACCGCCTCCAACACGACGACCGGGGCCTCCACCTGACCAGGCGTGGTATTACTACCATGCCAGGTTCGGACAAAAGGCCGGAACATGCCGACCCCCGTGCACTTTCGGCAAGTCGGGAAACGGCCGGGCCGGCGTTCATTACCAGCCATGAGCGCCGGCCACACGGGCAACTTACTTTTTATCAGGGACAAAGCGTCCGGACGGCGCTTCCTGTGTGACACCGGCGCCCAACTGAGCGTCATACCCGCCTCCGATCAGGACAGGCAGTCCGCGGTTTGCGGCCCCTCCTTGGTGGCGGCCAACGGATCGGCCATCCGCACCTTCGGCCCACGCAACGTCACCCTCTGCTTCGGCAACCAGCGCTTTCATTGGACTTTTGTGACCGCAAGCGTGCCCATGGCTCTGCTGGGTGCCGACTTCCTCTGCGCACACGGGCTGCTGGTTGACGTCAAACGGCGTCGCCTCGTCAACGCCGAGACCTTCAGCTCCCTGGCATGCACGTTGAGCAGCTCCGCGCCGACCGAGCTAGCATGTGCCCTCCCGGCGGCGAACGAGTTTGCTCGCCTGCTCGCGGAGTTCCCGGCCCTCACGCGGCCGACGTTTTCGGCCATTGTGGTACGACATGGTATCGAGCACCATATACCAACCACGGGCTCGCCGGTCTACGCCAGAGCCCGCCGCCTCGACCCAGCCAAGCTCGCCGTGGCCAAAGCCGAGTTCGACGCTTTGGAACACCTCGGCATCGTGCGGTGCTCTGATAGCGCGTGGGCTTCGCCACTACACATCGTACCGAAGCCAGGGGGCGGCTGGCGCCCATGTGGCGACTACCGCCGCCTTAACGACGTTACCACCCCCGACAGGTATCCGATCCCGCACATTCAAGACTTCTCTGCGCGTTTGGCAGGACGGGTCATTTTTTCGAAGATCGATTTGATACGGGGATACCACCAGGTACCTGTCAGGCCGGCCGACGTCCCAAAAACGGCCGTCATCATGCCGTTCGGCTTATTCGAATTCCTTCGAATGCCATTCGGCCTCAAGAACGCGGCTCAGGCGTTCCAGCGCTTGATGGACGGCGTGCTGCGCGACCTGCTGTTCCTCTTCGTCTACCTGGACGACATCCTTGTCGTCAGCGCGTCCCGGGCCGAGCACCTCCTCCACCTCCGAACATTGTTCGGCGCCTCAGCGAGCACGGCCTAATCGTCAACCCGGCCAAATGCCACTATGGCACGACGGCCATTGATTTTTTGGGCCACCACATCACCAAGAACGGGGCCGTGCCGCTGCCTACCAAGGTCGAGGCCATCACCACGTTTCCGCGTCCCCGCTCCATCAAGGCCCTGCAGGAGTTCCTCGGAACGGTGAATTTCTATCACCGCTTCGTGCCCCGCGCTGCTCAGCTCATGCGGCCCCTCTACGAAGCCCTCCGGGGCAAGCCGGCCAAACACGACGTCGTCTGGTCCGCTGCCATGGATGCGGCATTTACAAGCTCAAAGCGGGCCCTCGCCGACGCAACACTGCTCGCTCACCCGGTGCTCAACGCTCCCATCGCCCTCACCACGGATACCTCCGACTACGCGGTGGGCGCCGTACATGAGCAATGGGCCGGGTGAACGGGGTTTGGCAGCCACTCGCTTTTTTCTGCCGGCAACTCCTGCCGAACGAGCTCAAATATAGCACGTTTGACCGCGAGCTCCTCGGTCGACACCTGGCCATTCGCCATTTCCGCCACCTCCTGGAGGGCCGACCCTTCACGGCTTTCGTCAACCACAAGCCGTTGGTTTACGCAATGGCCAAAGTCACGGAGCCGTGGTCGGCCCGCCAGCAGCGCCACCTCTCCGCCGTGTCGGAGTTTACCACGGACATCCGGCACGTCGCCGGCAAAGACAACGCCGTGGCCGACTGTCTTTCTCGGGCCAGCGCGAACGCGGTCCACCTCGGCGTGGACTTCGCGCTTATGGCGGCTGACCAGACCACCGACACCACGGTGCAAGCCCTCCGGGCGGCGGACACGGGCCTCCGCCTGGCCGACGTCCCCTTTGCGGACACTGTCCTGCTCTGCGACGTCTCCCAAGGCCAGCCTCGCCCCATGATGCCCGTTACCTGGCAACGCCGCATCTTCGCCTCCCTCCACGGCCTTTCCCACCCGGGCCGGAAAGCTTCCCAGAAGCTGGTGTCGGCGCGATTCATCTGGCACGGCCTTCGACAGGATGTCCACGATTGGACCAGCACCTGCACGGCCTGCCAACAGGCCAAGGTCCACCGACACACCCAGGCCCCGCTGGCACCTTTCACCGTGCCTGAACGGCATTTCGACCACGTCAACGTGGACCTGGTGGGCCCCCTCCCCCCATCACGGGGTTTCACACACCTGCTCACCATGGTGGACAGGACCACCAGGTGGCCGGAGGCCGTTCCCCTCGTCTCCACCACCACCGCCGACGTTGCGCAGGCTTTCATCGCCACCTGGGTCGCCCGTTTCGGCGCACCGGCGGACATCTCTTCGGACCGCGGGCCGCAGTTCACCTCTGAGCTGTGGGGCGCGGTCGCCCGCAACCTGGGGGTCAGGCTCCACCATACCACGGCCTACCACCCCCAAGCCAACGGGTTGTGCGAGCGGTTCCACCGTTCCATGAAGGCCGTGCTCATGGCCGGCCTTCAGGACGGCGGCTGGACCGACCGGCTACCGTGGGTCCTTTTGGGCCTCCGCACGGCCCCCAAGGAGGACCTCCGGGCGTCCACCGCCGAGCTGGTCTACGGCCAGCCGCTACGCGTCCCGGGCGAATTCGTGCCCGACGCTACCAGTCCCTGGTCCGCAGCTCGCCAGCGCTCGGACCTCCAGGAGACCGCCCGACGGTTTGCCCCCTTTCCAACGTCCCACCACAGTGACCCCCAGTCCTACGTCCCCCCAGCGGAGTACGTTTTTGTGCGTCATGACGCACACCGGGGGCCACTCAGGCCACCATACAACGGACCCTTCCGGGTCCTGCGACGGGACGACAAGTCCTTCGTCATCGACGTCGGCGGCAGGTCGGACCGGATTTCGGTGGACCGCCTCAAGCCGGCACACGTGGACATCGACCAACCACCTCGGTTGGCCCTTCCTCCGCGGCGAGGCCGTCCCCCGTCCACGGTGCCTCCCGCTCGACCACCCACCCCCACACCGGACCCCCCCCCCACGACCCTCCAGGGGTCGCTTCGGCCGGGTCATCAGGACCCCCCTTAAATTGACCCTGCCGGTGCAAGTCGATTCTGGGGGGGCGTGTGTAGCGGTTGCCGCTGAACATACACAATCGCCGTACACCTGCCGAGGACGCAACCATGGAGCGATCGCTGTGCCGGGCTCGCCCAGACCGCCCGGAGACGCTCAGTCTCGTCTTTCCCGGGCATGCCCGGACTCGCCTTTCCCGGGCTCGCCCGGCCCGTCCGGCGACACCCAGTCTCGCCGTTCCCGGGCATGTCCAGGCACGCCCGGCCCGTCCGGCGACACCCAGTCTCGCCGTTCCCGGGCATGTCCAGACTCGCCCAGGTCTCCCGGACACGCCCAGTCGCGCCTTTTAAGGGCAAACGCTTCGGCATGAGATATTCGAGTGCTTGTATATAATGCTGCCCGATAAACGGGTTTTTCAGTTTACCCGAGTTGATTTGATGGAATAAAGAAACTCGGACGAATTCCAGCTTTTTGTCGCGTCCATTCTTTCGATTCGAGTTGGGGCACAGGTCCTTCAATATTATATTATTATATTATATTATTTTATCCCATTCGCGTGTGTTCAGCGTGTGTTTTGCTCTGCGTGTTCAACAATGTAACAATGTTTTTGTCAGTGTTTAAGGGTTAGACGTGTGTTGACAAGACGCTCGCTAAACGACTTTAGTAAATTCGGTCCGATGTTTTGATTTAATTCGCTTAATTCTTAAACAAAGGCTGGCAGGTACACAAACTCGGCTCCAAGCTGTCTACCCTGGGTTCGAATCCCAACCAAGCTATAAAGTGGCATCGTGGTGTTTCATAGGCAGTGTGAATCATCATTTCCAGGATCGACGTTAAACGGGAATCCCGTCTGCTGGCGTTAGTTGGTCGACCCCACGCCACGGTGTCCTTCACGAAGAGTAGGCGAGCCATCACCGGCATCCTGAATAAAGTACAAATTCCTGTCCGAAATACTTCTGGGAATGCAATGGCAAACCACCTGTACAGTGTGACGATTGTCAAGAAACTGTTTCGGTAGGACGGAGTATTTGTCATACAGTATGGAGTATGGGACTGTACATCAGAATCCTTTAACTTTAACACGATATAAATAAATATTTAATACAGCTTGTCATTCTATTCGACAACACGATCTTCTTCCTGTGACTTCTTCTTCATTAGCCCACCTTTCTTGAGGGGTCGGCCGGGGGAAGCTTGGGCTGAGTTTGTCACGAACCGGTTGGCCAGGCCTGACGTTCCACTAGTCAGGGCAAGGATTTGTAATTTGTTGAGGGTGCCTGCGATAGCTCGCCTACTCTTAAATTTTGACGAAGTGCACTGCTTGAGAGGTCGGTGACTGCTGATGCTGATGCACTGTCGCGAGCCTTTATATCTGATGGAGCGACCCATCTCATGACTGGATGCGACTGTCTGCGATCGATCCTGCGAGCATTCGCAGGTCGCCACGATTGACCGTACGATTGGTATCTGATCGCCACCACTATTCGCACGATTACCTACGATTGATCTTGCGATCGATCTTCTCCAATCGTTGGTGATCACACAACCACGCGTACCACCAATCGTACGATGACCCCGAAGACCAATCGCTGTTTGTGATCGCAAATAAAGAGCATAACAAACATTGTCGATTGGTCGTACCTCGGCCAGATTGCCATCAATCGCACGATCCAGAAATCGTACGATTCGGTGTGACTGAGGCCTAAGACACGTCCGGGAAAATGATGCTTCGTTGGATAAACTCCAAAATCCACGGGAACTCGAATCGAGATCCTCGCAAAGCCGCGTGACCGCCATTTTTCCAGGCTCCGCCCTTTTTCGCACCATTGTGCCCAGTGACGTCATTCTCTCGCGATGAACATCAGCCGAAAAATAGAATCAATCGTTTTTCTCCTTTTCTAAACCAGGATAGAGAGTGGAAAAGCACCCAGGAAAAAAACGATTATTTGTGGGTGTTTCACTGTGAAACAGCCACACGACTATTGGGACGGTGTAGACGGTGGCAGGAGACACGACACACATCAATGGGACAAATATTAATAAATGTTTGCGATTCAAATCAATGGTCATGAAAGGGGTTTTGGTTACCAATGGAAATATTAACAGCATATTATGTACATTTGATAAAAAATAACTAACTTGTAAATGTTTGTTTATTGTTCGATGGTTAAACATCTTGTTTATTGTGATTGTTTCCATGACAACGGTAGCATTATGACGGTGGTGCTGGAAGGCGTACCAGTCATTGTTAATTTGTGATCTGAAGAAGAAGCATCGTTCGTGATGGGTTCGTCTCAAGTGAAAGAAATTATAAGGCCGGAGGGTCTTAAACAAGAAAACCCCGAATGGCAGGATGAGTCGACCAAGGATTTCAACAACATTGGGTTGAAACGGCGTCGTCCGTCCCACAAATTCGGACAAGGTGTGAACAAATCCTCAAACCGAGGGCGAGGGACAACGGACCACGGCCATGTACAGGCGGGTATGTACGCTCTTTGGTTTGTACAATAACAATGGCCGCCATACGTGAATGTATATCGAGTGAGGAGGGAAATCCCCGTTTTGTTTGGAGACAAAAGGTTCCGTTTTAATCCGATTTGGTTCAACTTACAACATGGCGAGTGTGTTGGGATGGGGAATCCGCCATTTTAGTTATACCCACGAACAAGAGGGGTTTCCCGAAGTTCTTTGTGTTTGTAATGACCTGTCTCAAATTGCTAAAAACGAAATGCGGCATCGACACGAAGCGTCCTCCACACCTGACCAGGTGAGATCGGAATTGGAAACATGTCCCCAAGACTTTCGGCGATCGACTGGCCAGGCTTGGAGCTCGATTGGACCCGATTTGGGTTAGAGTTAGTAATTGTTTACACGGTTGCCATGGTAACTGGCTCACTCTGCACTTGGGATCTTTAACTCGAAGATGCAGACATAAAAATCCTACATAAACGCAGCCATTGGACTTCGGGGCCCAAAAGATGTATTCGTGTAATGTTTTTTTGGGTTCACGAGTTATCAAACAGAGTGACCACTATATTCGTCATGGGTGTGTGTCTGTGTGTCTGTGTGTCTGCCCGCAGCATAACTACCCGATGATATCATCCGATCTTGATGAAACTTGGGTGGGAGGTTGATATCATGATCTAGTTGTGTCCTGCCTCGAGTGGGCGTATTGTGCCCATTGTGGGCGGAGCCACGCCCGAAAAAGATGTCTTTTTAGGGGGTAATCCAGTTCAAGCTACATCTTCTCCGAGGGGTTTGGTGGAATCTGACAGGGGTTTCGGTATTTGGTTAGGCCAATGTCATGTGTCTAGCCCCACGGAGCTCGATCTTTCATTTTCGCCCCAAGGTCAAGGTCACAAGGTCACAAAATTTATAAAAGTCGATTTTTGATGGTTGTATTACATTGCTCGCTTCCTGATAGGGTGAAATGTCGTACATGATCTTATATTATCACATACATCATGAAATACAAGTTTTCCAACAAATTTGAGAATCTTCGACCTTTGACCTTTGAAGGTCACAAAGGTCAAATTTCAAAGTTGTCGGAATCGAACCGAATTTTCGGTATTGTGTAGCTAACTAACCTCATAACTGATTATACATTATTTTCTATCTCATTTCAAGGTCAGTAACCTTCATGTTGACATTTAAAGGTCACAAAGGTCAAATTTTCAAAGTTTTCGGAATCGAACCGATTTTTCGGTATTGTGTCGCTAACTAGTCTCATAACAGATAATGCATTCCTATTTACATATTTTCAATGTCGGTTTTGCCTTTGTCATTGAATACCGCTCGCTCGTGAACCATCGTCGTCTCCTGACTTGTCTATCTTCATATCACTTTCCCATCGCAAACAGCTCAGTGGTCTCTGTCTCCTGCCACCTCCTCTCTAGTTTTGCACCCTCCACTGTTTCTATGCTTTGTCCCAACCCCTTCCCTTTTGTCCACCCCCTCCCAGGTTCCTGCAGTGTGCACGTGGTCCTACCAACAACCCCGTTCTGAGAAAAATGAGTGATGTCACGGCATAGGATGGAGTCATCAGCAAATAGATAGAGGACTTTCCAGCATCAGAGCCTGGGCCCAGGACACTGCCTTGGTGCACTCCAGCCTTAACGGATAGTTGATGAAAGGATTCAGTTGAGTGCCACACTTTGGTTATGAGAGTAGAGGAAGTCAGTAAGCCGTGTGTGGAGTTCGCCTTGGATGTCATCGGCAGAGAGTTTGGAGAGGATGCCAGACTGTATCAAAAGCACGAGATATGTCCATAGAGACGGCCCTGATCTCATGTCTGACGGTGAGTTGGAGCAATATATCCAAGGTAGAATGACCTGGTGTGAATCCAAATTGATGATCTGAGATGAGGCTGTTGAAGAAAAGGAAGGATTTCATATCAACTGTGATGATGGATTTCATGACCTTGCTGATAATTGCAAGTAAGCAGATATGTCTGTAGTTGAGGGGATCAGCTTTTGCACCTTTTATGTCAAACAGTGATTGCTGATTTCAAGCAGATGGAAAAAGACATCGAGAAAATTCGGAATCATTGGAATCTCCTGCGATGAAGCTGACTCCAAGGGCCTTTCACTCACTCACCGCAGGCAGGTAGCTGGTCTTTCTGTCTTCTACCGACTCCTCTCCCGCCTTGCTCCCCCAGGTCTCTCTGGGCTCTGTCCCCCAAATATTCCCACAGGTCGCACAAGATCTGCCAGCCACCCTCTTCTGGTTGAACTGCCAAAATATAGGCTCTCTGCTCACCTTCACTGTTTCATTCCCCTTTTATCCCGCCTCTGGAACAAACACCCTCACTCTCTTCAATCCCACTACTCCCTCCAGGTCTTTAAAACAGCTGTTCACAACCATCTCTTATCGTCCCCCATCCAAAACCTTGATCTTTTCTACCCCCGCGAATTCACCCCAGATACACTTTTTTTTTGTAATTCCAACTTCTTTCCTGGAAGTCCTTGCAGTGTTGATGTGTTTTCTACCTCTCCCACCTCTCCTCAAGCCCTCCCCCTCCCACATTTTTCTCGATGTCCTTGCTCTCAAATGTTGTGTTTGTGTCCTTCCCCCTCTCTCGCCATCTTGTGTTCCGCTCCCCTTATTTTGTGTTTTATGTGTCGGTTTGACTTTTTGTGTGATTAATGTTAGCTCTTTCAGGAGCCTCAAACTTGTACAAAAAAAAAAAACGAGAGTGAAAAGGCAGAGAGAGAGGACTTGTAAGAGCAGCGGAGCAGGTTTTTCGGACCCCGTGACATGATGCCGTCCGGCCCAGTAGAAGAGCAAACACAGAATTGAGACATTCTGTCTTCTCACGAACGGAGTCGACTGCAGTCGCATTTGAAAAGAGGGAAGGGATAGAGGGGGAGCACACACCAGAAACAGACTTAACAAGGGTTTAGAGGAGGGAGGCCAGTTTAAAAGTTCATTCTTGAGATTGGACAGATGTTGTTTTCTAGCTCTCCTGAGAGTAGACACACTTGTTGCGGGCTTTTTGGAATACACCAAGATTGCTTTCGGTCAGATTTGCCTTCCAGGAAGAGAAGGCAAGTTGTTTCAAAGCAACTGCCTCACCACAGGATTCAGTGTACCATGGGCAATAAGAAGGGTAGGATAACTGAAGACAAGATGGGATGAATCTGCGAATGAAAGAGAAGGTTTCCGTCGAAGAATTATCAGGCTGAGTTAACATCAGGGGCGGTGGATTTCGGAGACCAGTCCCGAAGAGAGATGGCTGCTTGAAATCCCTGCCAGTCTGCTTGAGTGAAATGCCAGACTCGCCGGCGTTGGGGCAGCTCTGAGAATCGCCATTGAGATGTTGACTCTCACGAGCATGGGATCAAATGAACCAATTGGAGCAGAGGAAGAGCAGGAAACATTGGCAGGGACGTTGTCCATCGTGAACATCGTGAACTGACTATTGTAATTAATCACACTGTTTCCTTTCAGTTTGTGTGACAAATCATCAATGAAGCTCCAATTCCATATGTGCACTTCCTATGAGTCTGGGAGCCAGTGAAGCCCACAGTGCATCCCCCTAAATTATGTTAATTACCTAATTTGCATAAGCATGAATATTCATTGCAATTAGAAATGTTGCTTAAAATTGGAAAACTGTCAAATTCAACACTTCTCAGAAATTTAATAAGAGGTTTATTCAAATAAAAATCTGTCCGAATGCGTTTCCAAGTTCAAGACAATTACCATGATGCTCCCAGTGTTCCTCTGGAATATGAATAATTAGGGTGAATAAGCAAATCGAACCCCATGGATTCGAGGGCCGTGAAAAAGCCATCCACCTTTTTAGAGGTTTATCATCACTTGTGGATGAAATCTATTGAATGATTTTCAATTGTTGTGTTCAATATACCTTCTATATGTTGTTCCCTGTAAATCCTACAAAGGACAAGACTGTAACCCTTTTGATTACATGGATTCATTCAATGCAACGACGCAGGTAGTGATTAACAAAGATTTTAAAACAACAATCGAGATGGAAAGGAGAGGTCGACGTCACGACGTCACGACGTCGACCAATATGGCTCCGCCCACATTATCACATCATTGTACACACTTGTACCAAGTTTGATTTAAATATCTTCAGCTGTTCTCAAGTTATCACATTTTTACCTGTGACCTCACCTTTGATGCCAAAATATAATCACTTCATCTTGAAGTCATAAAGTGGAATACACAAGTAGGTCACGTCAGACACCTTCTGGGAAAATGATGCTTCGTTGGATAAACTCCAAAATCCGCGGGAACTCGAATCGAGATCACTGATCACTGTGGAGGTCAGTGATCGAAATCCTCGCAAAGCCGCGTGACCGCCATTTTTCCAGGCTCCGCCCTTTTTCCAGGCTCCGCCATTTTCCCAGGCTCCGCCCTTTTTCCAGGCTCCGCCATTTTTCCAGGCTCCGCCATTTTTCCAGGCTCCGCCATTTTTCCAGACTCCGCCCTTTTTCGCACCATTGTGCCCAGTGACGTCATTCTCTCGCGATGAACATCAGCCGAAAAATAGAATCAATCGCTTTTTCTCCTTTTCTAAACCAGGATAGAGAGTGGAAAAAGCACCCAGGAAAAAAACGATGATTTGTGGGTGTTTCACTGTGAAACAGCCACACGAGACACGACTATTGTGCGGGAAGGCGAACCAGTCATTGTTAATTAATTTTCTAAAGAAGAAGCCGCGTTCGTGACGGATTCGTCTGAAGTGAAACAAATGTTGAGGCCGGAGGGGCTTGAACAAGAATACGCCGAATGGCAGGAGTTCACCAAGGATTTCAACAACATTTGGTCAAAACGGCGTCGTCCGTCCCACAAATTCGGACAAGATGTGAACGGACCCTCAAACCAAGGGACAATGGCGGACCACGGCAATGTACAGGCCGGTATGTACGCTCTTTGGTTTGTACAATAACAATAGCCGCCGTACCACAGCCTACTGAATGTAACCACGGCCCGCAGGCACAGAGAGAAACAGCTCAGATTGTGGTGATACCCGCAGGCACAGAGAGAAACAGCTCAGATTGTGGTGATACCCGCAGGCACAGAGAGAAACAGCTCAGATTGTGGTGATACCCGCAGGTACAGAGAGAAACAGCTCAGATTGTGGTGATACCCGCAGGTACAGAGAGAAACAGCTCAGATTGTGGTGATACCCGCAGGTACAGAGAGAAACAGCTCAGATTGTGGTGATACCCGCAGGCACAGAGAGAAACAGCTCAGATTGTGGTGATACCCGCAGGCACAGAGAGAAACAGCTCAGATTGTGGTGATACCCGCAGGCACAGAGAGAGAAACAGCTCAGATTATGGTGATACTCGCAGGCACAGAGAGAAACAGCTCAGATTATGGTGATACCCGCAGGCACAGAGAGAAACAGCTCAGATTGTGGTGATACCCGCAGGCACAGAGAGAAACAGCTCAGATTGTGGTGATACCCGCAGGCACAGAGAGAGAAACAGCTCAGATTGTGGTGATACCCGCAGGTACAGAGAGAGAAACAGCTCAGATTGTGGTGATACCCGCAGGTACAGAGAGAGAAACAGCTCAGATTGTGGTGATACCCGCAGGCACAGAGAGAAACAGCTCAGATTATGGTGATACTCGCAGGCACAGAGAGAAACAGCTCAGATTATGGTGATACCCGCAGGCACAGAGAGAGAAACAGCTCAGATTATGGTGATACTCGCAGGCACAGAGAGAAACAGCTCAGATTATGGTGATACCCGCAGGCACAGAGAGAAACAGCTCAGATTGTGGTGATACCCGCAGGCACAGAGAGAAACAGCTCAGATTGTGGTGATACCCGCAGGCACAGAGAGAGAAACAGCTCAGATTATGGTGATACCCGCAGGTACAGAGAGAAACAGCTCAGATTATGGTGATACCCGCAGGCACAGAGAGAGAAACAGCTCAGATTGTGGTGATACCCGCAGGCACAGAGAGAGAAACAGCTCAGATTATGGTGATACTCGCAGGCACAGAGAGAAACAGCTCAGATTATGGTGATACCCGCAGGCACAGAGAGAAACAGCTCAGATTGTGGTGATACCCGCAGGCACAGAGAGAGAAACAGCTCAGATTATGGTGATACCCGCAGGCACAGAGAGAGAAACAGCTCAGATTATGGTGATACTCGCAGGTACAGAGAGAAACAGCTCAGATTATGGTGATACCCGCAGGCACAGAGAGAGAAACAGCTCAGATTATGGTGATACTCGCAGGCACAGAGAGAAACAGCTCAGATTATGGTGATACCCGCAGGCACAGAGAGAAACAGCTCAGATTGTGGTGATACCCGCAGGCACAGAGAGAAACAGCTCAGATTGTGGTGATACCCGCAGGCACAGAGAGAGAAACAGCTCAGATTATGGTGATACCCGCAGGCACAGAGAGAGAAACAGCTCAGATTGTGGTGATACCCGCAGGTACAGAGAGAGAAACAGCTCAGATTGTGGTGATACCCGCAGGTACAGAGAGAGAAACAGCTCAGATTGTGGTGATACCCGCAGGCACAGAGAGAGAAACAGCTCAGATTGTGGTGATACCCGCAGGTACAGAGAGAGAAACAGCTCAGATTGTGGTGATACCCGCAGGCACAGAGAGAAACAGCTCAGATTGTGGTGATACCCGCAGGCACAGAGAGAAACAGCTCAGATTGTGGTGATACCCGCAGGCACAGAGAGAGAAACAGCTCAGATTATGGTGATACTCGCAGGCACAGAGAGAAACAGCTCAGATTATGGTGATACCCGCAGGCACAGAGAGAAACAGCTCAGATTGTGGTGATACCCGCAGGCACAGAGTGAATCAGTTCAGATTATGGTGATACTCGCAGGTACAGAGAGAGAAACAGCTCAGATTGTGGTGATACCCGCAGGCACAGAGAGAAACAGCTCAGATTGTGGTGATACCCGCAGGCACAGAGAGAAACAGCTCAGATTTATGGTGATACTCGCAGGTACAGAGAGAGAAACAGCTCAGATTGTGGTGATACCCGCAGGCACAGAGAGAAACAGCTCAGATTGTGGTGATACTCGCAGGTACAGAGAGAGAAACAGCTCAGATTGTGGTGATACCCGCAGGTACAGAGAGAGAAACAGCTCAGATTGTGGTGATACTCGCAGGTACAGAGAGAGAAACAGCTCAGATTGTGGTGATACTCGCAGGTACAGAGAGAGAAACAGCTCAGATTGTGGTGATACCCGCAGGCACAGAGAGAAACAGCTCAGATTTATGGTGATACTCGCAGGTACAGAGAGAGAAACAGCTCAGATTGTGGTGATACCCGCAGGTACTCAGAGAATCAGCTCAGATTATGGTGATACCCGCAGGTACTGAGTGAATCAGTTCAGATTATGGTGATACTCGCAGGTACAGAGAGAGAAACAGCTCAGATTATGGTGATACCCGCAGGTACTGAGTGAAACAGTTCAGATTATGGTGATACTCGCAGGTACAGAGAGAGAAACAGCTCAGATTGTGGTGATACCCGCAGGTACTCAGAGAATCAGCTCAGATTATGGTGATACCCGCAGGTACTGAGTGAATCAGTTCAGATTATGGTGATACTCGCAGGTACAGAGAGAGAAACAGCTCAGATTGTGGTGATACCCGCAGGTACAGAGAGAGAAACAGCTCAGATTGTGGTGATACCCGCAGGTACAGAGAGAAACAGCTCAGATTGTGGTGATACCCGCAGGTACTGAGTGAATCAGCTCAGATTATGGTGATACCCGCAGGTACTGAGAGAGAAACAGCTCAGATTATGGTGATACTCGCAGGTACAGAGAGAAACAGCTCAGATTGTGGTGATACTCGCAGGTACAGAGAGAAACAGTTCAGATTATGGTGATACCCGCAGGTACTGAGAGAGAAACAGCTCAGATTATGGTGATACTCGCAGGTACAGAGAGAAACAGCTCAGATTGTGGTGATACCCGCAGGCACAGAGAGAAACAGCTCAGATTGTGGTGATACCCGCAGGCACAGAGTGAATCAGCTCAGATTATGGTGATACTCGCAGGTACTGAGAGAGAAACAGCTCAGATTATGGTGATACTCGCAGGTACAGAGAGAGAAACAGCTCAGATTATGGTGATACACGCAGGTACAGAGAGAGAAACAGCTCAGATTGTGGTGATACCCGCAGGTACTCAGAGAATCAGCTCAGATTATGGTGATACCCGCAGGTACTGAGTGAATCAGTTCAGATTATGGTGATACTCGCAGGTACAGAGAGAGAAACAGCTCAGATTATGGTGATACCCGCAGGTACTGAGTGAAACAGTTCAGATTATGGTGATACTCGCAGGTACAGAGAGAGAAACAGCTCAGATTGTGGTGATACCCGCAGGTACTCAGAGAATCAGCTCAGATTGTGGTGATACCCGCAGGTACTCAGAGAATCAGCTCAGATTGTGGTGATACCCGCAGGCACAGAGAGAAACAGCTCAGATTATGGTGATACCCGCAGGTACAGAGAGAGAAACAGCTCAGATTGTGGTGATACCCGCAGGTACAGAGAGAAACAGCTCAGATTGTGGTGATACCCGCAGGCACAGAGAGAAACAGCTCAGATTGTGGTGATACCCGCAGGCACAGAGAGAGAAACAGCTCAGATTGTGGTGATACCCGCAGGCACAGAGAGAAACAGCTCAGATTATGGTGATACTCGCAGGCACAGAGAGAAACAGCTCAGATTGTGGTGATACCCGCAGGCACAGAGAGAAACAGCTCAGATTATGGTGATACTCGCAGGTACAGAGAGAAACAGCTCAGATTATGGTGATACCCGCAGGTACTGAGTGAATCAGCTCAGATTATGGTGATACTCGCAGGTACAGAGAGAGAAACAGCTCAGATTATGGTGATACTCGCAGGTACAGAGAGAAACAGCTCAGATTATGGTGATACTCGCAGGTACAGAGAGAAACAGCTCAGATTATGGTGATACTCGCAGGTACAGAGAGAGAAACAGCTCAGATTATGGTGATACTCGCAGGTACAGAGAGAAACAGCTCAGATTGTGGTGATACCCGCAGGCACAGAGAGAAACAGTTCAGATTATGGTGATACTCGCAGGTACAGAGAGAGAAACAGCTCAGATTATGGTGATACTCGCAGGTACAGAGAGAGAAACAGCTCAGATTATGGTGATACCCGCAGGTACTGAGAGAAACAGCTCAGATTATGGTGATACTCGCAGGTACAGAGAGAGAAACAGCTCAGATTATGGTGATACCCGCAGGTACTGAGTGAAACAGTTCAGATTATGGTGATACTCGCAGGTACAGAGAGAGAAACAGCTCAGATTGTGGTGATACCCGCAGGTACTCAGAGAATCAGCTCAGATTATGGTGATACCCGCAGGTACTGAGTGAATCAGTTCAGATTATGGTGATACTCGCAGGTACAGAGAGAGAAACAGCTCAGATTATGGTGATACCCGCAGGTACTCAGAGAATCAGCTCAGATTATGTTGATACCCGCAGGTACTGAGTGAAACAGTTCAGATTATGGTGATACCCGCAGGTACAGAGAGAGAAACAGCTCAGATTGTGGTGATACCCGCAGGTACAGAGAGAGAAACAGCTCAGATTATGGTGATACCCACAGGTACTGAGTGAATCAGTTCAGATAATATGGTGATACCCGCAGGTACAGAGAGAGAAACAGCTCAGATTGTGGTGATACCCGCAGGTACTCAGAGAATCAGCTCAGATTATGGTGATACCCGCAGGTACAGAGAGAGAAACAGCTGAGATTATGGTGATACCCGCAGGTACAGAGAGAGAAACAGCTCAGATTGTGGTGATACCCGCAGGTACTGAGTGAATCAGTTCAGATTATGGTGATACCCGCAGGTACTCAGAGAATCAGCTCAGATTATGGTGATACCCGCAGGTACTCAGAGAATCAGTTCAGATTATGGTGATACCCGCAGGTACTCAGAGAATCAGCTCAGATTATGGTGATACCCGCAGGTACTGAGTGAATCAGTTCAGATTATGGTGATACTCGCAGGTACAGAGAGAGAAACAGCTCAGATTGTGGTGATACCCGCAGGTACTCAGAGAATCAGCTCAGATTATGGTGATACCCGCAGGTACAGAGAGAGAAACAGCTCAGATTGTGGTGATACCCGCAGGTACTCAGAGAATCAGCTCAGATTATGGTGATACTCGCAGGTACAGAGAGAGAAACAGCTCAGATTGTGGTGATACCCGCAGGTACAGAGAGAGAAACAGCTCAGATTATGGTGATACTCGCAGGTACAGAGAGAGAAACAGCTCAGATTGTGGTGATACCCGCAGGTACAGAGAGAGAAACAGCTCAGATTGTGGTGATACCCGCAGGTACAGAGAGAGAAACAGCTCAGATTGTGGTGATACCCGCAGGTACAGAGAGAAACAGCTCAGATTGTGGTGATACCCGCAGGTACTGAGTGAATCAGCTCAGATTGTGGTGATACCCGCAGGTACTGAGTGAATCAGTTCAGATTATGGTGATACTCGCAGGTACAGAGAGAGAAACAGCTCAGATTGTGGTGATACCCGCAGGTACTCAGAGAATCAGCTCAGATTATGGTGATACCCGCAGGTACAGAGAGAGAAACAGCTCAGATTATGGTGATACCCGCAGGTACAGAGAGAGAAACAGCTCAGATTATGGTGATACCCGCAGGTACAGAGAGAGAAACAGCTCAGATTATGGTGATACTCGCAGGTACAGAGAGAGAAACAGCTCAGATTGTGGTGATACCCGCAGGTACAGAGAGAGAAACAGCTCAGATTATGGTGATACCCGCAGGTACAGAGAGAGAAACAGCTCAGATTATGGTGATACTCGCAGGTACAGAGAGAGAAACAGCTCAGATTATGGTGATACTCGCAGGTACAGAGAGAGAAACAGCTCAGATTATGGTGATACTCGCAGGTACAGAGAGAGAAACAGCTCAGATTGTGGTGATACCCGCAGGTACAGAGAGAGAAACAGCTCAGATTATGGTGATACTCGCAGGTACAGAGAGAGAAACAGCTCAGATTATGGTGATACCCGCAGGTACAGAGAGAGAAACAGCTCAGATTGTGGTGATACCCGCAGGTACAGAGAGAGAAACAGCTCAGATTGTGGTGATACCCGCAGGTACAGAGAGAAACAGCTCAGATTGTGGTGATACCCGCAGGTACAGAGAGAGAAACAGCTCAGATTATGGTGATACCCGCAGGTACAGAGAGAGAAACAGCTCAGATTGTGGTGATACCCGCAGGTACAGAGAGAGAAACAGCTCAGATTGTGGTGATACCCGCAGGTACAGAGAGAAACAGCTCAGATTGTGGTGATACCCGCAGGTACAGAGAGAGAAACAGCTCAGATTGTGGTGATACCCGCAGGTACAGAGAGAGAAACAGCTCAGATTGTGGTGATACCCGCAGGTACAGAGAGAGAAACAGCTCAGATTGTGGTGATACCCGCAGGTACAGAGAGAAACAGCTCAGATTGTGGTGATACCCGCAGGTACAGAGAGAGAAACAGATCAGATTATGGTGATACTCGCAGGTACAGAGAGAGAAACAGCTCAGATTGTGGTGATACCCGCAGGTACAGAGAGAGAAACAGCTCAGATTGTGGTGATACCCGCAGGTACAGAGAGAGAAACAGATCAGATTATGGTGATACTCGCAGGTACAGAGAGAGAAACAGCTCAGATTGTGGTGATACCCGCAGGTACAGAGAGAGAAACAGCTCAGATTGTGGTGATACCCGCAGGTACAGAGAGAAACAGCTCAGATTGTGGTGATACCCGCAGGTACAGAGAGAAACAGCTCAGATTGTGGTGATACCCGCAGGTACAGAGAGAAACAGCTCAGATTGTGGTGATACTCGCAGGTACAGAGAGAGAAACAGCTCAGATTGTGGTGATACCCGCAGGTACAGAGAGAGAAACAGCTCAGATTGTGGTGATACCCGCAGGTACTGAGTGAATCAGTTCAGATTGTGGTGATACCCGCAGGTACAGAGAGAGAAACAGCTCAGATTGTGGTGATACCCGCAGGTACAGAGAGAGAAACAGCTCAGATTGTGGTGATACCCGCAGGTACAGAGAGAAACAGCTCAGATTATGGTGATACCCGCAGGTACAGAGAGAGAAACAGCTCAGATTGTGGTGATACCCGCAGGTACAGAGAGAGAAACAGCTCAGATTGTGGTGATACCCGCAGGTACAGAGAGAGAAACAGCTCAGATTGTGGTGATACCCGCAGGTACAGAGAGAGAAACAGCTCAGATTGTGGTGATACTCGCAGGTACAGAGAGAGAAACAGCTCAGATTATGGTGATACTCGCAGGTACAGAGAGAGAAACAGCTCAGATTATGGTGATACTCGCAGGTACAGAGAGAGAAACAGCTCAGATTGTGGTGATACCCGCAGGTACAGAGAGAGAAACAGCTCAGATTATGGTGATACTCGCAGGTACAGAGAGAGAAACAGCTCAGATTATGGTGATACCCGCAGGTACAGAGAGAGAAACAGCTCAGATTGTGGTGATACCCGCAGGTACAGAGAGAGAAACAGCTCAGATTGTGGTGATACCCGCAGGTACAGAGAGAAACAGCTCAGATTGTGGTGATACCCGCAGGTACAGAGAGAGAAACAGCTCAGATTATGGTGATACCCGCAGGTACAGAGAGAGAAACAGCTCAGATTGTGGTGATACCCGCAGGTACAGAGAGAGAAACAGCTCAGATTGTGGTGATACCCGCAGGTACAGAGAGAAACAGCTCAGATTGTGGTGATACCCGCAGGTACAGAGAGAGAAACAGCTCAGATTGTGGTGATACCCGCAGGTACAGAGAGAGAAACAGCTCAGATTGTGGTGATACCCGCAGGTACAGAGAGAGAAACAGCTCAGATTGTGGTGATACCCGCAGGTACAGAGAGAAACAGCTCAGATTGTGGTGATACCCGCAGGTACAGAGAGAGAAACAGATCAGATTATGGTGATACTCGCAGGTACAGAGAGAGAAACAGCTCAGATTGTGGTGATACCCGCAGGTACAGAGAGAGAAACAGCTCAGATTGTGGTGATACCCGCAGGTACAGAGAGAGAAACAGATCAGATTATGGTGATACTCGCAGGTACAGAGAGAGAAACAGCTCAGATTGTGGTGATACCCGCAGGTACAGAGAGAGAAACAGCTCAGATTGTGGTGATACCCGCAGGTACAGAGAGAAACAGCTCAGATTGTGGTGATACCCGCAGGTACAGAGAGAAACAGCTCAGATTGTGGTGATACCCGCAGGTACAGAGAGAGAAACAGCTCAGATTGTGGTGATACCCGCAGGTACAGAGAGAAACAGCTCAGATTGTGGTGATACTCGCAGGTACAGAGAGAGAAACAGCTCAGATTGTGGTGATACCCGCAGGTACAGAGAGAGAAACAGCTCAGATTGTGGTGATACCCGCAGGTACTGAGTGAATCAGTTCAGATTGTGGTGATACCCGCAGGTACAGAGAGAGAAACAGCTCAGATTGTGGTGATACCCGCAGGTACAGAGAGAGAAACAGCTCAGATTGTGGTGATACCCGCAGGTACAGAGAGAAACAGCTCAGATTATGGTGATACCCGCAGGTACAGAGAGAGAAACAGCTCAGATTGTGGTGATACCCGCAGGTACAGAGAGAGAAACAGCTCAGATTGTGGTGATACCCGCAGGTACAGAGAGAAACAGCTCAGATTGTGGTGATACCCGCAGGTACAGAGAGAGAAACAGCTCAGATTGTGGTGATACCCGCAGGTACAGAGAGAAACAGCTCAGATTGTGGTGATACTCGCAGGTACAGAGAGAGAAACAGCTCAGATTGTGGTGATACCCGCAGGTACAGAGAGAGAAACAGCTCAGATTGTGGTGATACCCGCAGGTACTGAGTGAATCAGTTCAGATTGTGGTGATACCCGCAGGTACAGAGAGAGAAACAGCTCAGATTGTGGTGATACCCGCAGGTACAGAGAGAGAAACAGCTCAGATTGTGGTGATACCCGCAGGTACAGAGAGAAACAGCTCAGATTATGGTGATACCCGCAGGTACAGAGAGAGAAACAGCTCAGATTGTGGTGATACCCGCAGGTACAGAGAGAGAAACAGCTCAGATTGTGGTGATACCCGCAGGTACAGAGAGAGAAACAGCTCAGATTGTGGTGATACCCGCAGGTACAGAGAGAAACAGCTCAGATTGTGGTGATACCCGCAGGTACAGAGAGAGAAACAGCTCAGATTATGGTGATACCCGCAGGTACAGAGAGAGAAACAGCTCAGATTGTGGTGATACCCGCAGGTACAGAGAGAAACAGCTCAGATTGTGGTGATACCCGCAGGTACCAAGATATTCTGATTACTAAAACCAACCACCAACTATTTTTAGATCAACATAGACCAAATGTCTAAATTGTCAGTATTCATCCGATAAACTTGAACTTTGAAGACGATTTGCATATCAGGTGACTGAATTCAACCACTAATTGTTTTTGAGGTCAAAAGGTTGCTTTCCGGAGTGCCATTCTACTTTGTTCTGTGTTGCCAAGTGTCACTACATGAGTGATTTTTCATTGGTTTGTTTACCTGTTCCAAACTTCCAAAATCATCAGTTTTCATCTGAACATCGTCACTTTTAATCCTATTGACCCGAACTTTGATCAAGATTGTCAATTTAGATTTTGATTAAATGGACAATTTGCTGGATCAATGGCAACCTTTTTTGGGTGGGTTGGGGGGGGGGGGGGGTTGAGGGGGGATTTTGCAAGTATCGAGCTCGGCATGACGTCCACTTGTTTATTTGTTGTTTTTTGCAGGTCTGTGTTATATAGAACCCCAAGGGGATGACGAGTTCCCCGAGTTTGACTTTATGAAGATTCTTCGTGGTAAACTGAATAAGTCAATGCACAACGAAAGGAACATGCGATTGCAACACCAAATGCAGGTATGGTGGATTATTATGATGTGCCACATATTGAGATAAAGAAAATCGTTCCCATGAGTTGACAAACCATTAATAGTCAGGTTCACTATGTCAATAAATTATATTTCGTTCAAAATCATGGTCGATTAGCAAACCTATACATTTTTGGAAAGGTTATAGCATAAGGAAACTAAAAATCAATGTTTACATTTGGAGAGATGCCTGTATGGCGGCCATTTTGGATTTTCAAAATGGCCACTGTAAAATACATATTTTGTTCTATTTCTGCCTCTAATTACCCTAAAAACTTTTAAAAATATACCAAACCTATATTTCCAGGGACAAGGAATCCAATGAAAGTATCAAATTAGTGCTATGGGGAATGGTAAGACACGAATCAAAGGTTTTGAATTGCAAAATACTGTCTTTATATTCGCGATAAGTTGCACAATCAAATACATGTTATCATTTTGTACAGGCAGTTAATAACATCAAAATGTGTCACAATAATTCATATCACCAAACATACACAGGCAGTCAGCAAAATCATACATACACATGCAGTCGGTATAACTTCACATCTACACAGGCAGTCAATGACAAAATATACACAGGCCGTCAATGGCATCAAACATACACGATTACAGAATATGCCATTTAGAGTTCGTCATCACTGTCCTGTGTGTCGTATCCGACAATATAGTCCGCATCGTTTTCACAGTCCGTTCCACACAAGCAAAGGTCGGTCAAATTGATTGGCAAATCGAATTGGTCGAATGGTCGAATGGTCGATCGAATCGATTGGTCGAATGGTCGAATTGGTCGAATGGAATTGGTCGATTGGTCGAATTGGTCGAATCGAATTGGTCGGAATTGGCAAATGTAAACATTGATTTTCAGATTTTCCATGTAATAACGTTTCCAAAAATGTATAGGTTTGCTAATCCACCATGATTTTGAACGAAAAAACATAGTGAACCTGACTATAACTCGCCGAACCCCTAAATCAACTGGAACAAAGTTCATGTTCACCTTCACGATCGCTCACGATCTTCACGATCAGTGAAGTTAACACACTTGTGAGTGAATGATTATTTTGTACTACGAAGAACATTATGACATCTTGCAGGTCGACAAGATCTTTGCATTGCTGCTGTTGTTGTTGTTGTTGGGGTTGTTGTTGAGGGGGGGGGGTCTATTTTTGAAACATGCACCCATTGGTCGGACAGCTGCCAGACCACACCCACATCTGTCACTTGATTCCATCCACCATAGCACTGAGACTAAATTATATGGCCGACATCTTGGTTTTCGGGTGGGCCTAACATTTTCTGTAAGCCTCTGATGATTACATACAGCACGGGCTTGTTGCGTCACATTTCCATTTGCTTTTTTGGGGTCGAGTGTTATTCACGATGAGGGACCCCGAAAAAAATTAATTATATGTCGAATAATAGTGAGGTTTAATCAAGCCCACCATAACGCGCGTTACATGAGAACACACGTTACGCAGAACGCACGGAGATCAAGTGTTACTTCATGTAATCAAGCGTTATGTTGTGCAAATTACGGGGAAAAAATAGCGTAACGAAATTTTACTGGCCCCATATTAGGGTTAAGCAATCATTGACCTTGTGACGAATCAGTTCATTCTGATATAACCATGGGGAGGGGGAGATGGATAAGAGGTGTCGAGTTAATCTTTAAGTGTGCTTTAAACGCGTGCTTCCCAATCGGCCCGCTACCTGATTTTAGGTTGTAACCACAGTGTGGTCGTTCTTGTTAATTATTGGAGGTTCATTATGAACGGAATATGTCTGAGACCTAAAAAAAACTAGTTTTTGGGTTAAATTCCAGACCACACCTTTGGCCACTACGTCACAAAACACACCCTCCCTCTGATGGATGTTTAGCCAGATGATCCGTCTGCTGGCATTATCTGGTGGACTATAAAATCCCATGGTCTTTCCTGAAGAGGATGTCGTATCGTCACCAACAAATATTACCTGTTGAACTTTCTTGCGTGGCCAGTCCGTTGGTTAAAGACAACGGCCAAAAAGGTCCCACCCACCAGGAATTTGGATATAGCAACCAAATAGCTCCTCGTTTGTAATTCAAGTGCGTACCAATTTGCATTCCGATTTTTAAAAATATATATCTATTTTTTTAATGCAAATTTGTTCTTCTGATAGGTCATTGGATAGGCCTCTAGTTCTTATTGAATCCCTATCGCTGGACACGTTGGTAGACACATTCATTCTTTCATGGATGTCTTTTCTTGCTCTACCCTCCAACTATTTTCAATTTGTTCTCAACTGGCAAGTTGAATTTGGCAATTCCAGTTCTCGAACAGTGTAAATGTGAAGTGAAAGTTAGAAGCTAAACATCTTGATCCTCCTCAGTGTGTGAATTGCCTGTGCATGAGGCAGCTGTTGAGTTTCATGGAAATGAAGAGAATTTTGTATCCATGTTTTTGACATATCTGATACGTGCTGCTGCAGGTTCTGAATCTTAACATGGAGGTACGTTTTCTGAAAACAAAACTGGCAGAGAGTGAGAAGCAGAATGAGGAGCACAAGATGCAAGGTGAAGTTACTGTTGGATGGATGTGCTGTTGGAACTGGTTGGAGAAAAAAAATACATTAATTTTGTTCCTTCTCTGTCCTGACATGCATCCCCATATATCATACTGGAGGGGTATCCATGGAATATCTGCGCAATGTTAAAATGTGACGTCAGGTTCTTGAGTTGTTACTCCTTCACAAAACCCAAGGCATCAACCCTCACTCCTAAACCCAAAGTTTCAACCTCCTCTCCCCACCCATCCCCCCAACCCGAAGGCTTCAATCATCTCCCCACTCCAAGCCTTCGAATCCCCTCCCCAGTCCCCCCTTACCACAACTCAAAAATAAATGGCTATCTCACTATTGTGGTGTATTTTGTGTCACCGACGGTGAATTATAGCATTTTAACCACATTCGGCAAAAATGAATAATCAAAATAACACCTGCTTTCGATTCCGACCAATCGGTTTTTTGTCGCTTCTAACTTGACACATCTTGTCAAAATTTCCCCCATGAGGGTCAAATTCATTGATATGGCTGAAAGAAGTCATGGTCTGGAATATATCGATGCTTATCCTCATCACCATGTCATGAATAGGAGGGGGGGGGGGGGGGGTTCAGTCCCAAGCTTCTTGTAGAGCACTCGCCTCCAAAAGCAGACTCCGACTGGGCATCCGCTGTCGTGCAAAGTCCTTCTGATATATATACACACATAGACATATATTACCATTTATATATGTACTATATTGCTTTATTTCCTTCTTTTCAATACGGAGATTGAGGCTCATGTGAGAGATGAATGACAGAGGGGTGACGTGCACATGGAGATTGAGTGCAGGGAGTTGGCACACTAGGGAGGATGGATAAACAGAGAAGGAATGAATACGGAGAAAGTTTAAATCGAGAATTGCAGACAGGACAAGAAAAGGACGAGGTCAGAAGAATCGGTGAGAATAAAAATGATCAAAAGTCGGGATGGCGGTGAACATGAGATGAGGATGGATAACTTAGGTCTGCAGAAGTTTCCAATGCATCTTTGTGCCCAACTTGGTTCTGTGATGAACCCAGGATATGTCATGGCAGATTGCTTGTGAAAGGCCTCCAAAGACTGCAACTTAACCCAAGGTTGAATTCAGAAGTAAACTGGAGGCTTACTCATATCGTCTGAAATGAACACAGGGTGTTTGCGACTTGGACAAAAGTGAATGGCACATTTCAGGTGATTGATCAGCTTCATCGTTTCTCAAATCAGTGATCATGTGTCTGCCACCTGTAAACCAGGACACTGCCTTGAAGGATGCCAATCTACAAGGAAAGGTTGAGAGTGTTGTAGAAGTGTGTACAATAAATAGAATGTCCACACCTCAAGAAGAATATCAAAATGAAATTCAAAGGAGAAACCTCACTCAAATATAAAAGGTGGAAAACCCCAGATAGTAAGGCGTTAAATTGCTACAACTTCCGTCGTCTGACCCTTTGTCCTCCTGTCAAGTTTGGATACGATTGGATAAGTAATGACTGAATGTATTGCTGTCAGACAGACATACTGACACCAAATTGGGTATTTTAGTGTGATGAAAGTTAGTTGAAGACTTAGGCCTTGAGCTCTGCGGAGATTTATTCCAATACCCAGGTGATTATGGGGAGAAGGCTTCCAGGTCTGGAGTTCAGAGAGACTGCATTCACACCCTTCAATTGGGTAAGAGGAGGTGACCATTGAATGAACATCTGCAGAAGAGTCATGGAAGAGGAACAGCCAGTTCCGCTCCATAGGTTTTGAGGAGGAATGCACTGAAGATTGTTTGCTTCGCTCAAACAACATATTGTTTGCTTGGTTTGCGGTTTGAATAAACTGCAGATCGGTCTCCGGATGGACAAGACAAGTGACTCGCTCAATCTGTCCACCGACACACTGAGTAAGTCTGCCTGGCATCTTTGGATGCCATACAGCTGGGTTCATGTGCCCTGAGGCTCGCACCAAGATGATGAAGTCCTTGCTTCTACAAAAGGATGATACGCACACAGCAGGCCAACGCCTTGGGTACTAAGACAGTGGGGAGATCAATCCGCGATGTCTTACGTGAGGAAAACAGACCTCAAATACAGTGAGGATGTCACAACAACCTATTCCACCATGGTGCCCTCCACTGGTAGCACAACAAGCATCTCCAGAAACCACACTTTGTTCTTTACAACAACATGTTCATTCCTTCATTGTGTGTCTGGTAAAATAGAGCACGTCCACATTGTTGTCCCTCAACAAATGGAAATTTTTGCGCTACATCAATTTTTGCACATTTCACGCTACAACAGAGAAGCACAAAATTAATAACGCATGAATATATTTGCTTTATTTTTTTAAGCGAAATTGCACTACCAGGGCACACAGAAAATGCACGTGCCGAACCCATGCAGTTGCCACTCGCACCATAGTGTGCAGCAAGCAAAGCACGGAGCCAGCACGTGTAGCGTAGGTCAAGTGGTTCGCAACTACAGTACTGTACTTCAGCCTCCACTAATCGACGTAACATACATTAATACGTGGTACATGCATGCTCAAGCGTGCACAGCCACAGTCTCTTGGTTCAAGAAAGGTAGATTGCCCAGGTGTGCTATGCATGCAACAGTCTCGATCCATTAGCACGAACTTTGGTACTTGTATCAACGCAGTGCTTGATTCCAGATCTACGCTACACCTTGTTCATACCAGGTTCGTAAATCTAAGCTTATAATATTGTTGTAGCTGCCGGATTCATCCCGGTTTGCCTTGGTTCGAATCTCGATGAACTGCTCAACATGGTCACACTGATCAACTGAGTTTGGTGCTCCGAGCAGGGTCAAGTCATTATCTCCCGATGCAAACGTTCGCTCGGGTTTCACATGGTTATCATCATTGAGATTGTCATGTGTCTTGTGCTTGCTCCTCGAAATTAAAAACACACTAACTATTTTTTATGTCGCTCAGCATGAAAATTCAATCCTGAGAAAATTTTCACGTCTACAGCGCTTGCTTACAATATTCATGCACCCACCAGGAAATGTATTCACAGTGTGCACGACTTTAGGACAAATTGTGATTCATCAATATATGGCAGATGTGAAAATCCAAGTCTTTTTTCTCTATAAAGTACACCGCATCCATGCCAAATAAATAAACATCCTCCAGTGCGGCATTGCCGGGGCACCTAGGTGCCCAGCGACACCGCCGTGCAGCACACAGATACGGTTTTGGGAGGGAGAGGTGTACAATAATTATTGATTGATTAATTACATAATTAAAATCAATAAATAATAATCGTAAAATAATTTATTAATCAATTGGCCAATGGCATGCCTCAACCACCAGTGTTTCATCTGAAGCTGCAACCTTTGAAAAATTTATTAAATATGTCATTAGTCAAAGAAAAAACAAAAATGTATAAATCAATAAATCAAAAACATCCTTTATTGGCCACATCACTTGGTCGTGTCCGAATAGCAGATTCCGAACTCAAAAGGTGCCTGAGATATTTCCCAGATGAGAAACAAAATAAATTGGTGATTAATAATGAAAAAATAATAATAATGGTAAAATAATTAAATTATTAACCAATTGGCTAATAAAATACCTAAACCACCACCGTTTCATCTGAATCTATAACTTAAAAAAATAATTAACGCATTAATGGAATAATTAAATGATTAATCAATTAATTGATTGATCAATAAATCAAAAATACCATTTACTGGCAAATCACTTGATCATTGTCGTTTCCAAATATCAGCTTCCTCGCTCAAAAGGTGCCTGAGATATTGCCCAGATGAGAAAGGAAATAAATTAGTACTTAATTAATCGCTAATAATTAAATAATTGATCAATTAATTAATTAATCAAAAAACAAAAAAATACTGTTTTTGCCAAAGTACTTGCTCACTATTGTGCCAAAATTTCAGCTTCTGAGCTCAAAGGATGGCTGAGATATCGCCCGGACAAACAAGAAAATAAACAAGAAAACAAACAAACAACCGGAGTGAAAACTGAGTGCTCCCTTTCAGCGTGCGTCGTTGCGCTGTGCCCGGCAATGTGTGGTTACCCTTCGGTGCCCGGCAATGACGTCATGCAGCATCGAGAGATGGCATAGGAAAGGAGCTGTGTACAATACATAGCTTGCATTGTGGTTTATTGTTTCATGTTATAATCAAGAAAAGCTCTGGGTTTGAACATCATCGCAATGTTTGTTTTTCTGGTGACATTCAGGCGAGTTATTCAACTTGAAGCATAATGTGTACAAGCTGGAACGCGCACTGCGTTTGAAAGAAATGGAGTTGATGCGAAACAAAATTGAAGAGTTTATGGAAAAGCATCGAGCCGTGATCGAGAACACTTTACAGAGGAAACGTGAGATAACCCAGTACTTGGAAGATGTGACATGTGTATGTATACACACATCATTCATATTTTCACATCGTCTATTTGTACACATCTGCATTTACAAATTGTCTGCATGTATATTATCCCTTAAGGTGTATCCTCTATGTTTACACATTGTTGAAGTCATTCTTGTTTCCGTTAATATCTGTACGTCAACTATTAATGCACATCGTTTGTGCATATGCACGTGTCCATGTCCATATTCACATATTTATCAACATAGATGCATATAGCCATATCACATGCTTGTATTTCGTGCATGTATGTTCATTATTTCTGGTGCAAATCGGCCATTGAGGTGCAGGTCATGTTTCCACATAGTCTGTGTTTTCATGTGTGCACACGTCATCCATGTATGTGCATCTTTTTGTATGCAATGTCGAGTCTTGTAGAGTAGCTTTCACATGCAGAACAGAAGAGAGGAGAAGAGAAAGAACAAAGTGGAAATCTTGGAACACACCAACAGTATAGTAGAGGGGAATAGAACGGGGCGGAGTTGACAGTCTCGGCTGCCGGGGTCCATCACCACGGGGAGCTCGACACTCCCACGTACGGTGACCCAGCCGACTACAATTATAGCACCTCACCTGGTAAGGTGCTTGCCTCCAATATTCCAAATTGCCCCCCATGAAGGTCCTAATTGGGACACTTGCCCGTGGTCTACCGGGGGCCACCTCCGGAGCCGCCTGCCATGGTCCGGGTCCCGCCAGGCACTGGTTCACCAGCCTTCGGACCATGCTCTCCAGGTCAGGGCCCCCTTCGGGGGCGGGCCCCCTCGGGGGGCCGCCACCCGTCACGGGCCCTACCTGGCACACCGCCACTGCGTGGCGCTCGCTTTCCCGGGCCAGGGGCCTCGCTGCTTCCCAACAGGCCGCAGCGTCGGCCGCCTGGCTCAAAGTCCGCGGGCGCCACATGGCGAGTTGTTGCCGAAGCTCGGGGTCCGGGAAGGCCTGGATAAAATGATCCAGCGCCATGCTTTCCTGGGAGGCCGCCGCCATGTCCGCGTGTGCGATCCCTACTTCACTGCGAATGTCATGGGCAAGCTCCCCGATGGTCTCCTGGGGCTTTCTCTTTCGCACCGCGAGCTGAGCTTTAACAAGCTCGCTCTGCTGTTCAATGCCGAATCTATTAATTAAGGCCGCCTGGAGGGCTGGCAGGGTGAGAGCACCTGGTGGTAAAGCTGTCAGCACCTCCGCCGCCGCACCGCGCATTGCCCCCATAAGGTGTACTCCACCTTCATCCGGATTCAAACCGTTGCCCCTACACACATGGTCGAATTGCGCCAGGTACGCGCTCAGATCACTCTGGCCGCCATACGACGCAAGTGGAACCTTATGGCTGCCCGAAGGCCGGACCCCGTGCGTCGCTCCTTGCGGAGTTAGCGCGGGGCCCGAACCGTTCGGGCCCCCACAGTACACTATTCCCGGGGGGCTCGCGTGCGTCCCCCGTCCCTCTAAAGACTACCCCTGTCGGTGTCGATGCATGGGTCGCCTCGTCGCAACCCGCTACCCACTCCATACTCGCACATCCCGGCTCACCAACACCTCTCACACTCCCCATGGTCGGACATCCTTGCACACACTCTCTTTCCACACACTCCGGACCAGTCGCACACCTTACCATTGGCCTCTCACGAACGCACGGGTCTCTACCAACCCCCAAGCTCGCTGAACCTCCCCTCACACCATATACATTTCCGACCATATCGCCACTCACCTCGGCACCTCTCCCTCCGTCTCTTTTTAATTTCACTCACCCCTTCTTCCACTTCCTCCAACTTTTGTTTCACCTCTTCTATCTCCCGGTGCGCCCCCACAATTTCTTCTTCTAAGGCCACCTTGGTCATCTCTATATGCTTCCTAAATTCTCGTTCTCTCGCCCCCAACGTCTCTACCAACTCATCCAACCTCTTTGTCAGCCCCTCGTGTACCGTCTGACATTCTTTCTGTGTCGCTATAAGCTCCTTTTTAAAATTTCTTTCTGTGCTGATTTCAGCCACCCTATCACGGCTGTGTTCTTACCTACTTGCTCCCCTAACTCCTTTTGTCCCACTGTCAGCTGCTCTACTCCTTGCGTCAAATCCTCTATACCCCCCTGTAACCTAGCCATACTCTTTCTCACCTCTTTCTCCACGCGCTCCTCACACTGCTTTACCTCGTCGCGTACCCCTCCGACCTCTTCACTCACCCCGCGCCTTATATCCTCCCCCATCTCTCCCATTTCCTTCTTAGATGCTGCCCTCATTTGCTCCAATTCGTTCTTTTGGGCGTCCCATTTGTTTTCCAGCCCGTTTTTGACCTCATCTATCTGATTCTCCATTTGTTTGATTTCCCGGGCGGATTGATCCCCCATTTCCCTCAATTTGCCCCCTATCTTGTCTTCTAACCCTGTTAACCCATTCTTCACTCCTTCCATTTGGTTCTCCTGGGCGGCCATTCTGTTTTCCAGCCCCGCTAACCCGTGCTTCATTTCCTTCATTTGGCCACCCACGTCATCCAATTGACCCCCTAATTTGTTCTCGAATCCCCCCAATTTACTTTCTAACCCCCCAATTTTGCGGTCTAATCCCCCAAATTTGCTGTCTAATCCCCCAATTTCCCTCAATTGGTTTCCCAATTGCTCCCCCAGTCTATTTTCCATTTGTTGATTATCGGCCCTCATTTCTCCCATCTCCATTCGTATGACTGCCTGTAGCTGCGCCATGAGGGCCTGCATATCCATCCCTCCCGCTTGCGCAGCGGGCGCGGCCCTCATCGCCATGTGTGAGGCGCCGCCATTTTGTGCACCTGCAACCCCCACAACCGCACCTTCATTACTTTCCTCCTCCATCTCTCCCAATTGTTCCTCCCTGGAGTCCTGGGTTGCCTCTAACTCCTCTTCTATTTCCCCCACCGGCATCCGATCGCCTTGGTTATCCATGGCACGTTTCAATTTAGATGGTAATAAAATTTCGGCCGCTCGTAATTTTGACCAAATTTTTCAGATATATACAAAAAATTTGGTTCGGGTCCAAATCCCACTCCCCAACACCAATTGTTGCGGATCTCAGTCGTCGGCGCTCCCCTTTTCAAGGGGGGGTTAATCCCCTTGTCTTGTTATCTGGCCGACCCGAGTCCTGGGGGTTATAACGTCCTTCCCGCCACGGCGTTAGGTGGGGTTTGTTAGGCCTAGGGGTTCACTACTACCTAAGTACTAACGCCGGCCGGAAACGAGGGAATAACTCCTGCTCGAACCACGGATATGATAGAAAATGCCGAGCGGATAGCAATCCGCGTTCCGAGCTATTAACAAAGTAACTAAACCCGATTATAGCGGTTCCTGTCGTGCCACGTTTGCCCAATGGAAGAAAGGACGGATGCGATCGGACAAGAGGAAACCAGAGTATAGGAAGAACAAAGATGGGTTTATTAATTATTTACAAGAAAGAAGAAGAGGAAACAAAAGAATGTACAAGATAGGAAGAAGAAGAAGCAGAACACAGGGCAGTCTTAGAACAGTCTTATGCTTAATACCCCAGACAAACGTACACACTCACACAGGGATTGTAGCTGGATTGTAGATGGTCACAGGCTTGTCCAGGCTTCAGTCGGCTCCAGTCCAGGCTCCGGTCCAGCGGCGAAACCCGGCAGGCAGTTCCGCGTATAGTTGAATGCGACCGGACCTTATATAACGGGGGGAAGCTAGTGTCCTACGGCGTACGTAATAGACGCACACTTGTGCCAAATGCCCTCTCTGCAAGGTTCTCTTAATATATATATATATATGTACAGTCACGTGAAAAAGTAAGTACACCCCATGTAAACTTTTGACTTTTTCAACATATTTCAACATACAGCTATTTGATCTTCATTTCAACAATATTGATAGATAAAGGTGATATAATATAACAAATATCATGAAACATTTACATTTTGTAGTCCATTGTATAATTTAAATAAACATGAATGCAAATTTCGCATGTGGAAAAAGTAAGTACACCCCTACATTTATCACTACTTCAAATACCTAAAATTAGAATCAGGTGCACCAGCTCAGGTGCAAATGATTAGAACATCGTTAGAGAGGATCTTGGAGGAAACGGTCTTATTTAAACCTCAGACATTTAGTTTGGTTTGCTCTTTGTTGTTGAAGTGTGCAGTGTCACCATACCTAGATCAAAAGAGCTCTCTGAGGCCTTCAGAAAGAAGGATATGGGTGCCTACGAGTCTTGGAAGGGATTTAAAAAGATCTCCAAACAATATGAAATCAATCATTCGACTGTCCGGAAGATCATCTCCAAGTGGAGAAGAGCCCAAACAACTGCCAACTTGCTCAGGCCAGGCCGCCCCGGAAAGTTCAGCCCGAGAGCAGACCACAAGATGCTGAAAGAAGTCTCTAAGAACCCCAGAATGTCATCACAGGACCGACAGGTAGCTCTTGCCACTGTTGATGTCAAAGTGCACGAGTCTACCATTAGAAAGAGGCTGCACAAATTTGATCTACATGGGAGGTGTGCCAGGAGGAAACCTTTGCTGTCCAGAAAGAACATCTGGACAAGACTAAAGTTTGCCAATGAACACCTCGGCAAAGACCAGCACTTCTGGAACAATGTGCTCTGGACAGATGAGTCAAAGGTAGAGCTATTTGGTCACAGTACCAGAAGACATGTTTGGCGAAAACCAAAGACAGCATTTGACCACAAGAACCTGATACCAACTATAAAGCATGGTGGTGGAAATATTATGGTTTGGGGCAGCTTTGCTGCATCAAGGCCTGGGCAGCGCACCATCATAGAATCCACTATGAATTCTTCATTGTACCAGAGGGTGCTTGAGGATAATGTGAGGCCATCTGTCGGAAAGTTGAAGCTCAACCGAAGGTGGACCTTGCAACATGACAATGCCTATAAACATACCAGTAAATCCACCAAGGAATGGCTGAAAAGAAAGAAATGGAGGGTTCTGGAATGGCCAAGTCAAAGCCCGGATCCAAATCCCATCGAGAAGTTGTGGGGGGATTTGAAACGAGCTGTGCATTCAAGAAACCCTTCAAACATCGCACAGCTGAAAGAATTGTGCATGGAGGAGTGGGCAAAAATTTCTCCCAGACGATGTCAGAGACTGGTAGACAGTTATAAGAAACGCGTACTTGAGGTTGTTTCTGCCAAAGGGGGAATATTAGAGCCAAGGGTGTACTTACTTTTTCCACATGCGAAATTTGCATTTATGTTTATTTAAATTATACAATGGACTACAAAATGTAAATGTTTCATGATATTTGTTATATTATATCACCTTTATCTATCAATATTGTTGAAACGAAGATCAAATAGCTGTATGTTGAAATATGTTGAAAATGTCAAAACTTTACATGGGGTGTACTTACTTTTTCACATGACTGTGTATGCATATATATATATATGTATTTTCGGAGGTGCAAAATAGGGCGGAAGAATAATAATAAGAAAAACTCTAGCAGAAATAATAGGTTACTCTCCATTTCATGGAGAGTAAACCTAATTTAAAAAAATAGGAATAAATCGGCGAAATAGGAATAATAACAATAATGAAGAAACGTGGCGAAAACGTTCACTATTAAAATGAATGTTGAAGTCATGCCATGGCTTATATTGGATTATTAGGAGGGGCGGAAACCTTAGGGAGGTGGAGACCATTTAAATTGTCCAATAGAAAAAGGGTAAAAACAATTTGACCCTCATAGAAAGGTCAAATATTTTGTGGTCACGCCTTTTTTTTTTTTTTTGAGTTTGAGCAGAATTTCGAGCAGATTTAGGAATAAATCGGAGAAATAGGAATAATAATAATAATGAAGAAACGTGGCGAAAACGTTTGCTATTAAAATGAATGTTGAAGTAATGCCACTGCTTATATGGGATTATTAGGAGAGGCAGAGACCTTAGGGAGGCGGAGACTATTTAAATTGTCCAATAGAATTCGAGAAAGGTCAAATATTTTGTGGTCCCGCCTTTTTGGGTTTTGTTTTTTTGAGTTCGCGCTCGGAGGGTGCGATTTCAGTAATTTTAAAGACTGCCATTGGATTCCCCATATGAAACTACCTCTAGTTGTGCACCATTAAGACCTCGAAGTAGGCGCATACGGATTTGTATACCTAACGACACCACAAACAGACATTGCCTTTTATTATATAGATTGTCTTGTGGACGATTCTATTAAGACAGAGCGTCCACTGATAGTAATCTAGCTTACTTTGAGGCATTCCCAATAGATGGTGGACGATATGCGAGCAGGGGGGTTTGGGGGAGAATGCCACTTACCTTCACGGCCCCACACGCAATCTTCACCCTGTGGAAAGTAACTCACGAACGAAAACGGAATTTATGGTACAAAAAGAAATGATTTATTATTCGGAACCGGAGAACAATGGACGCAACGGAACAACTAAACCCCTCCAATGGAGGGCTCCCATACTGACTTTGATGACACAAGACAAATGGAAGGATAATAAAATAAACATTTTGTTGTGTTCTGTGGTGCGTCTTATCTGTCTGGATGTCGGGTCCGTTCGGTCACCCAGGCTCCGATGGTCACGCTCCGTCAGGGCTCACTGATCGCCACGCTCGTGCCGGTCTTGCCCGCTCAGCGGAAAGCCTCGCTCACCCGTGAACGCCAGGGAGGAGAATTGACGGCGCTTCAACGTTTCCCCAACGTCTGTCGTAGCGCAGGCAATTTGCGGATCGCAAAGGAAACTCGGGGCAGGCAGGTGGTCCAAGAACGAGAGAGATGGGTCTCACCGAGAGAAAGGCAAGGGCAGAAGGGGGGTGCAGGTAGGAAGGAAGCCAAAACGAGAAGAGTGAAATGTCGGCCAGCGAGAAAGTTTTATATCTCATTGTCTGACGTCAGCTCTCTCCCTCTGCGAACCAGTGCTTCGTTTTCTTGTGACCTTTCGCGCCTTTACACGTCACCGGCGCTTCTCCTCCAATGAGCGCGTCGCTTGTTGTGGCTCTTTCACGCCCTCCTCACTGATTGGCCGAGCGTCCTGCATCTTTGGTGTTATGTCATCGTGTGACACGTCATTGTCGGTGGCCAATCAGTGTGGCACATCCTTCATCTTCCCTACCCTCCAATCAGCGACCTGCTTCCAACTCGCCCCTCCCCCCCTGTCAATCACGAGTTTTCCTGGGCATGGCTCTCGGCCTGCCTGTTCGATGTTTGCTGCCCTGCCGGTGTTGTCAGCCCAAGTGTGTGATCGTTTGCTGTTTGTTCTTCCGGTCAGTCATTGTGACGGCGGGGGAATTTAATTAATGTGGTGCTCTATTGGGCCCAGCTAATGTATGTGATGTGTTGCCCTAAGGGACAAATGGAATGATAACTAGGTCTGACACACAGGGGAACGAGCATAATTCCGACAACTATTTATCACACGATCATCCTTGTATGATCACAGATATACACTTAATCCGACAAACCGCCGAAACAAAATTATTACAGGTGAGGATTCCCAATCACGGCAGACGAAGCACCGACCTATGCAGATCTACCTCGATCTACATATCCCCATACCCCACCCACATAACAATATATATATATATATATATATATATATAGATATATATATATATATATATATATATATATATATATATATATATATATATATAGATATATATATACATATACATATATATATATATATATATATACATACATACATACATATACATATATATATATATATATATATATATATATATATATATATATATATATATATATATAATATATATACTGTATATATCTGGTGTTGGATAATCAACCCTGGTGTTGGGCTAGCGGCTAGGGTGCCGGCGTTCGAATCCCGGTCGATTGCTGAATTAACGCCAGGGGGGTTGACTCAGCCTGTCATCCTTCCGAGGTCGGCTAATTGAGCACCAGTTCACTGGTAATTCCCTGTTTGTCGTTAAAGGCGGCAAAAAGGGTTGGCGTCAGGAAGGGCATCCGGCCGTAAAACATTGCTTCAAAAAGGGGACCAAAAAACAACAACAACCACGGTTCCCGAAAAAGGCCAACCCCCACTTTGCGGGGAAAAATGGCCTCTAAAGGTGGTTATATATATATTCGGACTTGGCATTTAATATGGAATATTTTTTTTGGGGGGGGGGAACTTACTTTTCAAGATGACTTAGAACCAAAAGTTCATTGGAATTATGTTGAAATTATTCTAGATTTTGTTAATGTGACCTTTAAAAGAAACAAAAACCACATTTGACATTTTGAAACAAATAAATTGATCCCTGAATGTGATGTGAACTGATATCGAACTCAATTCACGGACAGTACTGTGTTAAACTTCTGTGCGTTTTCCAGAAGTATCTCTTTATTTTGCACATTAGCCAATTTTTTTTTTAACAAAAACAAAAGTGAAGTTACGACTGGGATTACGGACAGTAAAATTACAGTTCAATACTTCGTGTAACCCCCACGAGCATTCAGGAGGGCACGTACACGTTGAGGCATGCTGTTCACGAGATTTGCCAAGGTTTGGACAGGAATGGCTTGCCATGCAGTGACAATAGCCTGCTGCAATTCACGCACAGAGGTCGGCTGCTGGTCCAAGTGGTCGATTTGACGCGTTAATTCTGCCCACAAGTTCTCTATCGGATTCATATCCGGGGACATGGCAGGCCACTCCATATGCTCTACACCACGGTCAGCAAGAAAGTGTTGGATCATGCGAGCACGATGAGGCCGTGCATTGTCATCTTGGAAGACAAAGTTTCCTCAAAAGGCTGCACGAGCAAATGGAAGCAATGTTTCTTCCAGAATGGCCCTGTACTTGAACTGGTTCAGGTTTCCATTCAGAACAACCAGGTCAGTTTTGCCCCCTGATTGAAAAGCAGCCCAAACGGTCACCCCACCACCTCCAGCTTGGACTCTTGGCACTATACAATCTTTGTTGTAGGCTTCATGCACTTGTCTGCGCACTCGGACGCGGCCATCTTGACGATAGACCAGAAATCTAGACTCGCCCACTGAAGATCACGTGATTCCAGTGTCCTGGCTGCCATTGACGGTGCTCTCTGGCCCACTGCAATCGGCGCTGGTGGTGTTGTCTGGTCAGGCGTGGCTTTCTCAGGGGACGCCTGGCACCATAGCCTGCTTGTACCAGTCGTTGGTTGACTAGCTTTCTGGATACAGGCACATTTGTCAGTTGCTGTCACTCAGCCCTAAGCCGATTAGCTGACTTGGTACGGCCATTGCGGACTAACCGGTGCAGCTGGCGATCATCCCTCCTTGTGGTTATGCGGGGACATCCTGGCCTCGGTATTGGAGTAGGGACACCCCTCTGAGCATTTCGTTTCAGGATCTTTGACACTTGACCTTGAGTGATGCCATACTGCCGAGCAATAGCACGCTGTTTCATGCCGTAATTTCGTAAATCCACCACTCCATGACAAACAGCATTGTCAAGTTGACGGACCATCTCCAGAGGAAGCGGCAATAACTTTTGGAGACGTGCAGCAGTTGTTTTCCACTAATACAGAACGCAAAAACCCTTGTATACCCGACTGTGAAGCCAATCATCAAATGCACCTGTCCGTACATTTTGCCACGCCACCTGTGATATAATCCTGTTGTTGACTTCTTGCTGCGACAGACGATCAGTGGCATGGTTCTTTTAACAAATAAATCACCGAAGTGTAAAAGAAACTCACCAGATTGATATACTGAGTTAAGAAAGTAAACCCGTCAAGAAAAAAAAAAAATTCCATATTAAATGCCGTCTGTATATATATATATATATATATATATATATATATATATATATATATATATATATATATATATATATATATATATACATACATACATATATATATATACATATATACATATATACATATATATATATATTGTTACAGACGCGGTTGTGGATGTTGGTTTACCGAGCGGTTTGGTATGACCGCGTCTGCACGTTTACCCGATTATACTCGAACGTTTGCCGAGTCGCGCTACGCTAAATCAATTGAGGAAAAGGACACAACGGCTGGGTTAAAATGACACGACACCAAGGGTTCAGTTCTCAAGACCTCCGGAGGAGGTTATAATATTGCGGAAGGTCAGATTACAGGGATGAGAGAGACAGCATAGTAAGGTAGGCACTTAATTACGGTCTTATAGTAGCCCCGACAGACGACAGATAAACAGGACAAAACTGACTCACACGGGGATTGATGGCAAGGAAAGCGGGTAGTCGATGGCTCAAGGTGCACCTTGGCTCAGGGACAGACTCGACCCGGTCCGGTCCAGTAGATGCGGGGAGGTCGCTCAGCGCTCGGAGGTCGCGACTTGTCGTTTCAAGCTGGGGGCGCATCTGATCTCACATCCGGTAAGTCGCTGCGTATATCCGGCGGGGAGTGACACGCCCTCGGCTCGTTAGCTCCGCCCCAGATGGAATCGGCCCGTTGCTTCTCATTGGGTGCGGGGGTTACCGGGCTCCGCCCCTGACGAGGAGCCGACAGGCAGCCCCTTCGTGGTAACCCCGTCGGCGCACATGGGTAATGGCGGCTAACCGAGCCGGAGTGAGGACGCACACTCCCCGCGCGCTGTTGTGGTAGTTGTTGTTGTTGTTGTAGTTGTAGTTGTTGTTGTTGTTGTAGTTGTTGTTGTTGTTGTTGCATGGGGAAGATGGGAGGAGGTATGGGGAGGTCCTAAACTCACTACTGGTGCCATACGATCACATTCTGGTGCAACGAAGAGTCAGAATTAATGGAAACGAGTCCTTAACTGACATAGACTAAGAATAACTAGCAAGATGTCCGAAAGTTGTCTACGTGAGATGCGGTGGACCTGGGCACGACATTTAATGGGGGAAAAAGGGGAAGGTCGGTTCTACAGAGTGTTATTTACAGGCAATGGGACTAGGGAATGGGGGATTGGGGATAGTTGGGGAGTATTGGGGAAATAGGGGAATATTTACAAGCGGATATGGAGGCCAAATGCCATATCCGCAACAATATATATATATATATATATATATATATATATATATATATATATATATATATATATATATATATATATATATATATATATATATATATATATATATATATATATATATATATATATATATATATATATATATATACTATATATATATATATATATATATATATATATATATATGTATGTATGTATGTATGTATATATACACTGCATGACCAAAAGTATGCGTACACCCGAACATCAAACATCTCATTCCAAAATCATGGGCATTAATATGGAGTTCGTTTTCCCCTTTGCTGCTGTAACAGCTTCCACTCTTCTGGGAAGGCTTTCCACTAGATGTTGGAACATTGCTGCGGGGATTTGCTTCCATTCAGCCACAAGAGCAATTGTGAGGTCGGGCACTGATGTTGGGCGATTTAGGCCTGGCTCGCAGTCGTCGTTCCAATTCATCCCAAAGGTGTTTGATGGGGTTGAGGTCAGGGCTCTGTGCAGGCCAGTCAAGGTCTTCCACACCGATCTCGCCAAACCATTTCTGTATGGACCTCGCTTTGTGCATGGGGGCATTGTCCTGCTGAAACAGGAAAGGGCCTTGCCCAAACTGTTGCCACAAAGTTGGAAGTACACAATCATCTAGAATGTCATTGTATGCTGTAGCGTTAAGATTTCCCTTCACTGGAACCAAGGGGCCGAGCCCGAACCATGAAAAACAGGCCCAGACTATTATTCCTCCTCCACCAAATTTTACAGTTGGCACTATGCATTCGGGCAGGTAGTGTTCTCCTGGCATCCACCTAAACAGCCAGAGAGAGACTCATGCCAAACCAAGATTTGTCCGTCGGATTGCCAGATGGTGAAGCGTGATTCATCACTCCAGATAATGCATTTCCACTGTTCCAGAGTTAAATGGCGGTGAGCTTTACACCACTCCAGCCAACTCTTGGCATTGCGCATGGTGATCTTTGGCTTGTGAGCGGCTGCTCGCCCATGAAAACCCATTTCATGAAGCTCCCGACGAACAGCTGTTGTGCTGACGTTGCTTCCAGAGGCAGTTTGGAACTCGGCAGTGAGTGTTGCAACCGAGGATAGACGATTTTTACTCGCTACGCGCTTCAGCACCCAGCGGTCCCGTTCTGTGAGCTTGTGTGGCCTACCACGATGCGGCTGAGCTGTTGTTGCTCCAAGACGTTTCCACTTCACAATAACATAACTTACAGTTGACCGGGGCTGATTTACTGATTGTGATGAGAATACTGATTGTGAGGAGACCTGGACTGATTTACTGACTGAATGGAGATGTATGGACTGATTTTGTTTATACATATGTCGTTGTAATTGTCATGGTACTCTTTTTGAGGCAATGTTTTTATGGCCGGATGCCCTTCCTGACGCCAACCCTTTTAGTCGCCTCTTATGACACGCAGGGATACCGTGTATCTATTCTAAACCGGGGTACACACCGGGTATATATATACATACATACATACATACATACATGATTGTATATTTTGCAAAATGTTGTCATTCACATGTGTACATTGTTATGTTGTGAAAGTGTGCAGATATCATTTGCACATAATTATGATTGTCTACATGCACACATCCCAGTGCATACACTCAAAATATATGCAAGGTCACATGTTTATATTGTGTATTACAAAGCGATTGCTTGATAATGTTGCAACAGGAAAAAGACATGATGATTGAAAATCTGCATGGTCGAATCGACGAAGCAAATAAAAAGTTATTGAAACAGGCCGAGCTCATTCAGAGTCAGGCCCGAGAACTGGAGCAGACGCGTCCTCACAGTGTGCTTCTTGACAAACTTAAGGTGAGTATGAACAAAATAACCTCCTCATTTTCTTCCTCGATGTCGTACAAGATCGTGCGACCACTTGTTCAACTTGGTGGTGTCCCGTGGAGACCAACTATCCGCTGTATACCCGAAAGAGCAACCTTCCCTTTGAATGTGCAGGCAGCAGTCCAAGATCAGCCCTTATCCCTCCCCCCCCCCTCCCCCTCCAAGGGTGAACATGACACATGCCACTAGATCGCTCTCAAAACGCCAATATTTCCTGCTATTACATCCATTTGTTTATTAGTCCCCTACCGGTGTACACCGGAGGGACTATATGTTTGCACGCCGTCCCTCCATCCGTCAGTCCGTCACGCAAAGAACAGTTTTCCGGACGTTTTTCTAAACGCTTAAAGCTAATGATTTCAAACTTGGCACATGGTTTCCTCATGATAAGTTACAGATCAAGTTCGAATTTCACGACGTTTCGATCATTTTTGACAAATCTATGGCACTTTGAACTTTGGGAATTCTGATAATTCTGATGATCCTTAACTCAGTGCCATTTTAAGTTTTAATTTCCTTTAAAAACCAATTTCTCTGCAATAATAGGACCGATTGAGATCAAATTTTCACCATAGGAGGGACTCGGTCTGTAGAATATTTTAATGGTAATTATGACGTCACAGGTCACGTGGTTCGGCCGCCATATTGTTTTTCGTGAAAACACGAAAACCCCTTTTTCTCTGCAACGGCTGAACAGATCGAGGCCAAACTTTGCAGGCAGATTCGCATACCCATGATGAACAAAAAAGTCAGCGAGCATGTCATCATGCGTCACATGGTTTCAGAGTTATAACGTTTTTAAGCATGAACCTTTAAAACCGAGCCCCTCCCTCATTTTTGATCCAATCGAGGGGAAACTTCACAGATCTGTTCAGCATGTCAGTCTACTAAAATGTCCTTTTGGAATTTGCGATAGGGCACGTGGTTTGGCAGATATCGTTAATAATTTTTGAATTTTTTTTATACAGCATCGAGGCTCGTTAAACTCATCGCTCATTAAACGAAAGTATTTTTTAAAAATGGATATCTCTTGTTTATTCTAGAGTTCTCCTCAAGCCGCACCGCGCGCCCTCAGCCTCGTCTCGCGAACGTCAACAGCGCGACACAGCACGCGCTTTCCGGAGGGGCGGAGCCAGGGCCGAGCAACATATATATACACATCGATCATTGATCGTGAACCGGAAAATATAATAAATTACTGATATTTAGCGACTCGAAAGGTTCTTTATCAACAACTTGTTTATGGTGCTTCTGCTGACCTGTCCACAAGGTGTATAAATCGAAGTCCCGAGTGCGAATCACAGGTGAGCCTGTCCTGAGGTAATTAGCGATTGGGAACGATTCAGAATCTGTGGGTGAATAACCCTTGGTAATTTCCCCAACAGTTTTCTGGACGACAGACTGCCGGTAGGGGACATGTATTGCAGCGCAATACTCAGAATGCTTGTTAATTAAAGGTCTTTATCCTGATACTGACCTTCTGAATGTGTTAATAATGTGGTACAGCATATTTTCAGGAAATTGGCCCAGGGTTTGGATACACAATTATAAGAAGCGAAATTGCTCAAAACGTAATATACGAGTATATATATATATATATATATATATATATATAAACTGTATGTATGTATATATAATGTATATATATATATATATATATATATATATATATATATATATATATATATATATATATATATATATATATATATATATATATATATATATATATATATTGTCGCGTGGACCCTTCGGTTAATACCAGGGCTGGCGGATGGACCAAACGGATTTAATTGGAGGCGATGACCAAACACGGATTTTACTATCAAACGCGGGAGGAAGAAGGAAAATGGGAGCTGTGGTAAAAGCGCGTTCCTGTGGAAGGCAAAAGAACTCAAACGGACACAGGTTTAACCAGGACTGAAAAATAATACAAGGGTTTATTTAATCAAAAGTCGGACAGGGGAACGCGATGATAAACCTAATTTCTAAATTGGGATCCCACACACCAGACTTAAGAAACAAACAAGGGATGAATTGATGAAAAGAACACGTCGTGTATTTGTGGGTGTGGTGCATCTTAACTCGTCTGTAGTCTTGCGTCCGTCGACGTCCCACGCGGCCCCCTCCGTCCGCCTCCGAGCACCACCAGGCCTCGCTCCAAGCACCACGCGTCCAACGCAGGCTGGCGAGCTCTACACACGGTCGATCTCCAACCCGAGGCACAAACTCAGAATGAAGAAATTGCAGGAGGAGAGAACGCAAGTGCGACTGCACGCTATCAGCCAAGTGAGCTCTCTCAAGAGTTGGATGTGCCAGAGAGACAAAGGGACGTGCAAGCAAGAGAGGGATGTGCCAGGTTCAGAGCCGGATGTGCAACTCTAGAGAACTCCGAAATGTCATTTGGCGCACCCCTATAACCTCGCCGCGGTGACGTCAGCCTTGGCGCGCCACCCAATCAGTGCCCTCCACTGACTCATTGACTGGAGGTTCGCGCCTACTATGCCAACCCATCACTCGTTCCCTGTAGCGTGGTGATAGCGCGTGCTACTCGAAGCCTGCCGGAGGTGTAGCTGGCGGCGGCCATCATCGGCGGTGCCCTGAACTGGCTTCCTGTCCGTTTTCTTCCAAAGTCTTGCCAGGGAAGGGAATTTAATTAATGTGTGCACTAAAGGGCCTAACTACGTGTCTACAGGTGTGCATTGCCATAAGGGACAAAGGTTTGATGACCAGGTGTGACACACAGAGGCGTTATTCTTAATCCCTATACTATCTAACACTCAAACTTCCTGGTATGTTCACAGGTATACTCTTACCCGACAAACCGCCTAAACACGCAGAACTTATTACAGGTAGATTCCCTATCACGACAGTCGGATACCTACCTACACAGATCTATCTGGCTCTAGATATTGTGCTACCCTGCCGACATAACAATATATACAGTCACGTGAAAAACTAAGTACACCCCATGTAAAGTTTTGACTTTTTCAACATATTTCAACATACAGCTATTTGATCATCTTTTCAACAATATTGGTAGATAAAGGTGATATAATATAACAAATATCATGAAACATTTACATTTTGAAGTCCATTGTATAATTTAAATAAACATAAATGCAAATTTCGCATGTGGAAAAAGTAAGTACACCCCTACATTTATCACTACTTCAAATACCTAAAATTAGAATCAGGTTCACCAGCTCAGGTGAAAATGATTAGAACATCGTTAGAGAGGATCTTGGAAGAACCTGTCTTATTTAAACCTCAGACATGTAGTTTGGTTTGCTCTTTGTTGTTGAAGTGTGCGGCGTCACCATGCCTAGATCAAAAGAGCTCTCTGAGGCCTTCAGAAAGAAGGTTATAGATGCGTACGAGTCTGGGAAGGGATTTAAAAAGATCTCCAAACAATTTGAAATCAATCATCGACTGTCAAGAAGATCATCTAGAAGTGGAGAAGATTCCAAACAACTGCCAACGTGTTCAGGCCAGGCCACCCCAGCAAGTTCAGCCTGAGAGCAGACCGTAAGATGCTGAAAGAAGTCTCTAAGAACCCCAGAATGTCATCACGGGACCTACAGGTCGCTCTTGTCACTGTTGATGTCAAAGTGCACGAGTCTACCATTAGAAAGAGGCTGCACAAATTTGATCTGCATGGGAGGTGTGCCAGGAGGAAACCTTTGCTGTCCAGAAAGAACATCTGGACAAGACTAAAGTTTGCCAATGAACACCTGGGCAAAGACCAGCACTTCTGGAAGAATGTGCTCTGGACAGATGAGTCAAAGGTAGAGCTATTTGGCCACAGTACCAGAAGACATGTTTGGCGAAAACCAAAGACAGCATTTTACCACAAGAACCTGATACCAACTGTAAAGCATGGTGGTGGAAATATTATGGTTTGGGGCAGCTTTGCTGCATCAGGGCCTGGGCAGCTCACCATCATAGAATCCACTATGAATTCTTCATTGTGCCAGAGGGTGCTTGAGGATAATGTCAGGCCATCTGTCGGAAAGTTGAAGCTCAACCGAAGGTGAACCTTGCAACATGACAATGACCCTAAACATACCAGTAAATCCACCAAGGAATGGCTGAAAAGAAAGAAATGGAGGGTTCTGGAATGGCCAAGTCGAAGCCCGGATCTAAATCCCATCGAGATGTCGTGGGGGGATTTGAAACGAGCTGTGCATGCAAGAAACCCCACAAACATCGCACAGCTGAAAGAATTTTGCATGGAGGAGTGGGCAAAAATTTCTCCCAGTCGATGTCAGAGACTGGTAGACAGTTATAAGAAACGCCTACTTGAGGTTGTTTCTGCCAAAGGGGGCAATACCACCTATTTGAGCCAAGGGTGTACTTACTTTTTCCACATGCGAAATTTGCATTTATGTTTATTTAAATTATATAATGGACTACAAAATGTAAATGTTTCATGATATTTGTTATATCACCTTTATCTATCAATATTGTTGAAATGAAGATCAAACAGCTGAATGTTGAAACATGTTGAAAAAGTCAAAACTTTACATGGGGTGTACTTACTTTTCACGTGACTGTATACTTGTGGGGTCACCCTTAGGGATCCCAAGGGCATGGACGTTTGTGACATTTCGACATTCGTGTGTGACATTCAGTTTCAAAAAATGGTTACTGCCAATTTATCAGATGCACAAATGATGTAATCTACACAATGTATTTCCTTCTGATAACATGTGAATGCATGTGTGTGCACAGCCACATACACACACACACACATATATATATACACACACACACACACACACACACACACACATACATGCACACGCGCATGCACATACATACACACACACACACACACACATACACACACACACGTACACACACATGTACACACACATGTACACCCACACACACACACACACACACACATATATATATATATATACACACACATATATATACACACACACACACACTCTCACACACACACACACACACACACACACACACACACACACACACACACACACACACACACACACACACCTATATATATATATATATATTTATATATATTGTTGTGGATCTCAGCGCCGGCCTTCTCCCCTTACCAAGGGGGGATTAGTCCCCTTGTCTTTGACTGACCAGGCGTGACCCGAGGCCTATGACGTCCTTTCCGGACAGCGCTAAATAGGGTTGTAGGACCAGATTCGCTATTACCTAAGTACTAGCGCTGCCCTGAAACGAGGAGATAAGCCTCGCACGAATCACGTGTGTTGGTGGATACGCCGAGTGGTAGCGAACACGTGATCCGAGCCGTTATCAATTACTAGACCCCGATCCAAGCGGTTCCTATTCGTGCCACGCTTACCCAATGGAGAAATCACAGAAGCGGTCGAATTGGGAAGAACGGAATTTATTCACACTATTTACAATGATGAGAAGAAGCAGAGACACAGGGCAATCCTTAAGAACAGTCTTAACTTAATACCCCAGACAAACGGGCCCGTCTCACACACAGACACTCACACGGGGATTGCAGATGAAGGTCAGCACGTCCAGGGATGGAGGGCACGTCCACGGATGGTCAGCTCTCTCCGGTCCCCAGCTCGTACTGCAAAGCTGGATAGTAGAGACGGCAGGAGCTCTCCGCGTGTCATCGGGGCACACGGGATAATACGGGGCGAACGTTAGGGGCTGGGCTCTGGCGGTTAACACTGGCGGCTATTGCTGCGTTCACTCGCGTGGCTGCGTACGTCACAGGCGAATAGCTTCGAAGCGCTAACACAATGAAGTGCTTGCAACGCGCTCCTTTCCCAACAAGCCCTTCAACAAGTCCTCTCCCTCCGTGAGTCCTGGCAACGAGTCCTCCGAGTCCTCTGACAAAGCGCAATTCCTTCCAGTCCTCTCTCATAAGTCCTTGGCTTCAGTCCTGTTCAAGGGCTTTGTGCACTGGCTTTTATAGGCACGCCTTGCGAACCTTCTAGCACTTGCCAGACGCACCTTACCACGCCCTATCACGCCATGCCCTTAGAGCCCTGGTTAGCTGGTGGCCCTTACCGTCATCGCCTCTGATGCGCTCCTTGACGCTGCCCCACTCCGACCCCGCGCTCCTCCCTCTTCTCAGGCCTACCTCGTGTTACTTGACTAGTTCGAGCGAACAAAGGGCAGCGAATGCTGCTGGCAGCCAAAGCGTAACAAACTGCTGCGGGTAGCCCAAAGCGTAACAAAATGAGGGATCAGCCAAATGGGGCGCGGGATCAATTATGCCTGTAGGTGGAATTGGAGGGTGGCGCAAAAATGAAGGGACCTAAACTCATCTCTTTACACAACGCAGATGTTACTAGGGGAAATGGCCTAGACTCACACATACTATGACATAACTAATACTCTAAGTGGGCCTACGTGTTGCTCGTGGACTAACTATGGGGGGCAAACCTTTAGCCTTTAATGATGTCATATGTACAAATCTCAAAACCGTAGCACTGCCCCCCCCCCCCCCCTCCTTCGCCAGGCTCGTCCCCGAGCCGAACCCACACAGGTGAGAATGACCGGTTTTGAGCAAGGTTCAGGACTACTCTTTAAATTTCGTGTGACACTTAGATGTGGTTCCCCTCTACAGTTAACACCCTGTATGCGACAGTTTTACAACACTAGATATGTCCCACCTACTGCGTTGTGTACTAACTAACAGACTCACACTCACAGCTAACCGAATTGCAGAAAGAATTCTCAATCTAAACATAAAGCCGGTGGGGAGCATGTTATTTACAAGACTAACTAATTATTTACATCTCTATAACCCAGGACCTGTTCTTTTGTGGGAAAGAAATTTTGGAGGAGAGAAACAACAATGCAATGCACCAATCCACCAATATAAAAGAATGCACAAAAATGCACAAAAATACACAATCACCAAAATGCACATGTCATATTTAAATGGCACATTTGCTGCTTGGCTGCTGCTTGGCTGCTGCATTTCACGTCTTCCTGCTTCGTCTTTGGTGTGCCATAATAAAACTTGAAGTCTTCTTTCCTGACACACCGGGATAAAATGCACAAACCGTGTCCGTTTTTATTTGCAGGGCCAATCTTAGGTGGTCCGTCTGCGTGACATTGACGCCACTTAGAACCAGTGGTCCGCAGGTGCAAGGTAACGCTTGCAGCAATTGTCTGCTCAGCAAAGATGCCAGGCCACAGGACATGTGGTCCATTAGGTGTATTGGTGCAGCAACAGGTAGCAGGAGTACCGCACAAGTGTAGCAACGTGCCGCAGCACAGCTCAGTGTTCCTGCACACTCCCCTCAAAAAATGTGTCCATGGGTGGGGAGGAAGACAAAGCAGAGTTAGCGTAGGAAAGGGCGCAAAGGTACACACAATACAAGGCAATGAAACATGAGGGGCGCAGGAGAGCAAGCAGAGAAAGCTTGTCCCTAGCCATTCGTAACCCCCCGTGTCAGCCTACACTACCCTTGCCCCTCCCTGTATTTACAATTTACAAATCCGTCGCTATGTCCTGTCTCCCATATCCCCCTCTAAGCCAAATTCGTCGTCCAATCCCTCCCAAGAAGGAAGAGATGGAATACCCACAATGTCAAATCCCGTCGAGATGCGTCTTTACCATCCAAATCATTTGCAAAACCTGGTGTGGAGTTCCGTCTCCCTTGGTGAGTGGATGTGGATGGTGCGAAGAGACTTCCTCATCCTAACTATACCCTAATAACATTAACTCCTTTAAACTACCCGGGGTCATGCCCTGCCAATCGGCATCTTTAAACTATGTGGTTCTAAAAACCAATTCCCATTGACCCACCCTGTGGTGCCCTACAATTTGGGTCTCACTCCCCAATTTTTCACTACTGTGCCTTCGCACAATTTCGGGGCTGGGTCGTGTGGCCCCACTAGCAGGTCCAACTACCTGCGCACCTCCGCCACTGAAGTCGTCACCCGAGCTTACCTTGCTCCTTGCGACTACCCTAAATCGGGGAAGGCCCCTCCTGGCTCTCTCACCCCTCTGATGCCCTCTCTGGCATTGGGCTACCCGGGTCCTTCTCCTGGATCCTCGGGCCCCACTGAACACTACTCTGACTCTAACTGGCTCCCAGAGCCTACCTGCGGCCTCACCTGGCCGACAGACTACCAGTGGCGGAGTGCTCCAATAACCATACGCACCAACAAAGCCCACACGCCCAGCCATTCACTGACCCATGCACCCATCCAAGCACTTCATTGCCACTACCTGCACCACAGGTGTCAATATCCAAACAATTTACCTAAACCCTCTACCTAACTTTAAACTACCCTCCCCGGGTATTCGTGAAGGGTTCCATCCTCCCCCCATTCACTCCTTCGCACCATGCACTCCACACCACTCATTCCACACACCAAATCCTCTTGCACACTCCTTGTGCTCTCACCTGTTCTCTGCTTGCACCCCATGCAAGTCAATTCACTCAACACCATTCCACTTGTCCTCAATACACCACTTATACACTTTTACACACACACAGCATCATCTAACTAACTATTTCCCTCTAATACCCGTGCTTTCCCATCTTCCCTTACACTAAGCACTCCCTCGTCATTATCAGCCATCTAATCTCTCTACGTCCCCTCTACCTGTGCAAAAGTCACTTCTTAAATCTCATGTCTCCTATTGTCATATCTAAATCCCTAACAATATCCTAGCCCGCCCTCGGGCCGTTTACTCTGCCATCCCCATAATCTATAGCTCATGTGCCCCCATGAGGGATGGTAGCCGGACACCATCCCCAACAATATCACCCCCCGTCCTCTGCACTATGAGCCCCCATCATTGGATGTACTGGGTCTTGCCTCGGCCTCTAAAGCCGAGGCGATCCATGAGGGCGCCTACTCGCCGGTGTAGGGTCTTACCCGGTCGGCGTGGACGATCCGAGGGAGGGCTCGTGGCCCCATCTTGATCTTAATTACCACATCATAAATTTGCGCCCGGATGACCCCCGGGCCTTGCCAGGGTGAGGTGAGTTTGGGACACCTGCCCTTCCGCCTCCAGGGATTGAAGAACCAAATCTTCATCCCCGGAGCGTACTGACTCCCCTGGCTCCGGTGGTCGTACCTGCGCTTCATTTTGGCACCCACCAGCTGAAGCTGGCGGCGTGCGAAGGCATGGACTCTCTCCATGCCTTCCTCCAGATGACGTGCATAGCCCTCCCACGGCGGTCTATTAGTGGTCTCTGGCACGGGACCGCATAGCAGGTCGGCGGGAGCCCGCAACTCCTGCCCATACATAAGCAACGCTGGGCTGCATGCAGTGGCCCCGTGCTTGCTGGTTCGGTAGGCCATTAACAAATACGGGAGATGTTCGTCCCAGTCGTCCTGACGGGTGGTGGTAAATAACGCCAATTGATGTACCAGGGTTCGGTTGAACCTTTCCACCATCCCGTCAGATTGAGGTCTTAAGGGCGTTGTTCTTGTTTTTCTAATTGACAGGAGCCTGCACACATCTTTTAATAATTGGCTCTCAAAATTTCGACCCTGGTCGGTGTGCAGCTCCTCCGGAATCCCATGCCGACATACAAATCCTTCCACGAAGGCCTGTGCTACCACCCTGGCTTCTTGATTGTGGAGGGCATAGGCCTTGACACCTTGAACCTGACAAATCTCACACTCTTACGATGTCTCTCCGAAAAGACCGACTGGACAACCCTCCCATCCACTTTCTGAATAATCCTCTCCAAGAAGTTCTGTCACTCAAGCTTTTGGGTCTCACTATCTGCCATGATCTTTCCTGGGAAAACCACATTTCAAATCTGGCCTCCAAAGCCAGTCCCCGACTGGGCATCCTCCATCGTGCGAAGTCCTTCCTTGGCATACCTGAGCTCCTCACCACATACAAGGCTTTCATCCGCAGCTCAATGGAATACTGCTCTCCCCTCTGGGCTGGTGCTCCTGCCTCACACCTAGCTCGTCTTCACGCTGTTGAAACCAAAGCGTTCAGAATCATTGGAATTTCCCGCGATGAAGCTAACTCCAAGGGCCATTCACTCACTCACCGCAGGCAGGTTGGTGGTCTTTCCGTCTTCTACCGACTCCTCTCTGGCCTTGCCCCCCAGCTCTCTCTGGGCTCTGTCCCCCAAATATTCCTACAGGTCGCACAAGATCTGCCTGCAACCCTCTTATGGTTAAACTGCCAAAATCAAGACTCTCTGCTCACCTTCACTCCTTCATTCCTCTTTTCTCCCACCTCTGGAACAAACTCCCTCACTTTCTTCAATCCCACTCCACCCTGCAGGTCTTTAAAACAGCTGTTCACCACCATCTCTTATCTTCCCCCATCCAAAACCTTGAACTTTTCTACCCCTGCTAATTTCACCCCAAATCCACTTTTTTGAAATACCAACTTCTGTCCTGGAAGTGCTTGGTGTCCTTGTGTTTTATACTTCTCCCACCCCCCCCCCCACCCCACGCCTCCTCCCCCCAAGCCCTCTCCCTCCCACACATCTCCCTGCTCTCAAATGTTATGTTTGTGTGCTTCCCCTTCTCTCCCCATCTTGTCTGCCGCTCCCTATTTTTTATATTTTGTTTGTCTGGTTGATTTGTTTGTGAAATAAATGTTAGCTCTTTCACGAGCCTCGATTCAGTAGACAAAAAAAACCAAAAATAAACCCCCCCAAAAACGGAGTAGCCATTGCAGGGAGGAATGGTCAGTTCGAACCAGAAATTTCCGCCCGTACAAGTACCGGTGGAAATGGCTCATGGCAGCCAGCATAGCCAATAACTCTTTACGAGTGACGCAATAATTTCGCTCGGGCCTACTCATGGCCCGACTATAATACGCGATCACTCTCTCCACACCCCCCTGTGTCTGGGACAAAACTGCGCCCAATCCTTCCTGGCTTGCATCCGTGTCCAGGGTAAATGTCCCGTCACTAGTGGGGTAAGCTAGAATGGGTGTGGATGTCAAACACCCCTTCAATGCTAGGAAGGCCTCTTGACACTCCCTTGTCCAATTAAATCTCGTCCCCTTCTCCGTAAGCCGGTGAAGGGGCCCGGCCAACTCTGCAAATTTTGCCACAAAACGCCGGTAGTAGGAGCAGAGTCCCAAAAATCCCCGCACCTCCTTGATGGTACGTGGTGCGGGCCACTCCTCTACCGCTGTAATTGTGCCTGGGTCTGTTTTTACCCCCTCGCGACCAATGACGTGACCTAGATAGGCCACCTCTCTAGCAAACAACGTGCATTTACTCGGGCTCAGCTTTAAGCCTGCCTGTCTGAGGCACCCAAACACCTGGTCCAAATTAGCTATGGCTTGGGGGAATGTTTTAGCATGCACCAGGACATCATCCAGGTACACCAGGCATGACTGCCATAGTGCCATTGCATGCCGCCCAGTACATGCTCCATCAATCGTTCAAAGATTCGTGCCGTGCCGCAGGCACGCAGGCAGGTTGGTGGTCTTTCTGTCTTCTACCGACTCCTCTCCGGCCTTGCTCCCCCAGCTCTCTCTGTGCTCTGTCCCCCCAATATTCCTTCAGGTCGCACAAGATCTGCCTGCAACCCTCTTATGGTTAAACTGCCAAAGTCTAGGCTCTCTGCTCACCTTCACTCTTTCATTCCCCTTTTCTCCCGCCTCTGGAACAAACTCCCCCACTCCCTTCAATCCCACTCCTCCCTCCAGGTCTTTAAAACAGCTGTTCACCACCATCTCTTATCTTCCCCCATCGAAAACCTTGATCTTTTCTACCCCCGGTAATTCACCCCAGAGTCCTTGCAGTGTTCATATGTTTTAATCCTCTCCCACCTCCCCCCAAGTCCTCCCGATGTCCCTGCTCTCAAATGTTGTGTTTGTGTCCTTCCCCCTCTTCCCCCTCTCTTTTGTATCCTTCCCCCTCTCTCCCCATCTTGTCTGCCGCTCCCCTTGTTTTTTGTGTTTTGTGTGTCGGTTTGTCTTTTTGTGTGATTAATGTTAGCTCTTTCACGAGCCTCGATCTTGTATACAAAAAAAAAAAAGGTGGCGGGGGTGTTACACAAACCAAATGGCATCACAGTGAACTGATAGAGCCCCTTACCTGTAGAAAATGCCGTTTTCTCCTTCCCTGCCCTATCCATCTCTACCTGCCAATACCCACTCTTGAGGTCCAAGGTTGAGAACCAATTTGAGCCCGCAACGGCATCGAGGGTATCGTCAATTCTTGGCAGGGGATATGAGTCTTTGAGTGTCACGTTGTTCAGTTGGCGGTAGTCCACGCAGAAACGCGTGGTCCCACCTTTCTTTTTGACCAACACAACAGGTGACATCCAAGGACTTCCCGAGGGATCGATGATACCTGCATCGAGCATTTTTTCTACCTGCTCATCAGCTCCCTCCCTCTTGCTCCAAGGGAGCCGTCGGGCGGGCTGACGAATAGGCCGGGTCTCACCGGTGTGGATCTGATGTTTCACCAGGACCGTACGTCCAATATCCTCGGAGGACAAGGAGAAGATGTCCAAATGGGTCTCAATTAATTTGTGTAAGGCCTCCCTCTGGGTTTCCTCCAACTCCACGCTACTTCGATTTACCATCTCACAAATGGGATCGGGCCAATTCCTACTGTTTCCTAAAGACTCCCTCCGGGGCTGGCTCGGCTGGGTGTTCTCGCCCCTCACTGCCGCGACTTCTTTAACTGGGGTGCAGCCGGCTATCTTCGTGCCCCGTCCTATAGTGCGTGGTTCCGTGCTAATATTAATTACTCGGACGGCCACCACCGGCCCGTTCATTTTTATGAGGGTGCGGCCCACGACTAAACCTGGAATGGACTGCGCTGCCACCGGTTCGACTAGGCCGCAGGACTCCTGCCATGTTGGGAGAGCTAGCCATTGGCCCGGTACTATTGCCTCGGCCCTTGGGGGAATGGTCACGGCCTCAGAAGCCTCCAGCTCCGTCCTTTCGGCCGTGCTCACCCCGCCGAATGGCAGCTCATCTATTACCATTTGCAGGGTCCCCCGGCACAAATCGATTTTACAACCGCTGGCAGTCAACAGATCCAACCCGATTCGGCATGGGTCGCACACCTCCGCTACCCAAACCTCTATCTCCCTCTTCATCGACCCTAACTTGAGGGTTACAAAACCATGCCCTATGATGGGGGCCATTACCCCGGTAGCCAGCTGCAAACTATGATTTTCCAGACGCTGGATTTTATCCCAGCCATCTGCACTCGAATTAAGGATCACAGGGCTGAGGATCGTGGCGCTAGCTCCTGTGTCCACTACGGCGTCTACCCCCACGCCGGCAATTTTGCACCGAATTGTCAAGCTACCTGTACCAATTTGGCCACAATAGATGACGTGTCACGTCAATGAGGGCTCTTCACCATCCCCTGCTACCGAACACGGCCCTGCACGCTCGGCACATATGTTTCCCGGGCCCTGGCCGGGGGGGGGGGGGGGGGCGGGGGGTGTCTGGGGTCGGCTAGTCCGACCCGTACGAGGCAGAGTTGATGGTCCCGGCTGCCGGGGTCCGTCCCGTCGCGGGGCTCGGCACTCCCACGCACGGTGACCCAGCCTGCTACAATTAAAGCACCTCACCTGGTAAGGTGCTTACCTCCGGAATTTCAAATTGCCTCCCCTGTAGGTCCTAATTGGGGTATTTGTCTGTGGCCTGCCGTGTTCCACCTCCGGAGCCGCCTGCCATGGTCCAGATCCCACCAGGCGCTGGTCCACCAGCCTTTGGACCATGGTTTCCAGGTCAGGGCCCCTTTCGGGGGCGGACCCTCTCAGGGGGACGCCACCAGCCAGGGGCCCTACCTGTCGCACCGCCATTGTGTGGCGCTCGCTTCCCCGAGCCAGGGGTCTCGCTGCTTCCCAATGGGCCGCAGCGTCGGCCGCCTGGCTCAAGGTCCGCGGGCGCCACATGGCGAGCTTTTGCCGAAGCTCGGGGTCCAGGAAGGCCTGGATAAAATGGTCCAGCGCCAGTCTTTCCAGGGAGGTCGCGGCCATGTCTGTGTGTGCGATCCCCACTGCGCAGCGAATGTCATAGACTAGCTCCCCGATGGTCTCCTGGGGCTTTCTTTTTCGCACCGCGAGCTGAGCTTTAACAAGCTCGCTCTGCTGTTCAACACCAAAACGATTAATCAGGGCCGCACGGAGATCTGGCAGGGTGATAGCACCTGGTGGTAAGGCCGTCAGAACCTCCGCCGCCACGCCGCGCAGTGCTCCCACAAGGTGTACCCCACCTTCGTCCGGGTTCCAACCGTTACCCCTACACATGTGGTCGAATTGCGCCAGGTACGCCCTCGAATCACTCTTGCCGTCATACGGCGTGAGTGGAACCTTATAGCCGCCCGAAGGCCGGACCCCGTGTGTCGCTCCCTGCGGAATTAACGTGGGGCCGAACCGTTCGGGTCCCCACAGTACACTCCTCCCTGGGGGCTCACGTGCGTCCTCCGTCCCTCCAAAGACTACCCCGGTCGGTGTCGATGCTTGGGTCGCCTCGTTGCAACCCGCTACCCATTCCATACTCGCACACCCCGGCTCACCAACACCTCTTGCACTCCCCATGGTCGGACATCCCTGCGCACACTCTCTTTCCACGCACTCCGGACCAGTCGCACACCTTACTATCGGCCTCTCACAAATGCCCGGGTCTATGCCCACTCCCAAGCTCGTTGAGCCTCCTCTCACACCACACACATTTCCGACATTATCGCCACTCACCTCGGCGCTTCTTCCTCTTCGCTTCTCCTCCGCCACCTGCAAACTCTTTATTTTGTTAGCAAGCACATCACGATGTGAACACAGACCTTGTACATACTCCATCACTTCCTCTTTTATTTCATTTTTAGTCTCCCTCCGTCTCTTTTTAATTTCACTCATCCCTTCTACTTCCTCCAATTTTTGTTTCACCCCTTCTATCTCCCGGTGCGCCCCTCAATTTCTCCTTCTAAGACCACCTTGGTCGTTTCTATATGAGTCCTAACCTCTCGTTCCCTCGTCCCCAATGTCTCTACCACATCATCTAACCTCTTTGTCAGCCCCTCATGTACCATCTGACATTCCTTTTTCGTCGCTATCAGTTCTTTTTTTCTTTCTTTTTGTGCTGATTTCAGTCCCCCTATCACGTCGGTGTTCTTACCCACTTGCTCCCTTAATTCCTGCTGTCCCACTGTCAGCTTTTCTACCTCCCGAGTCAATTCCTCAATACCCCCATGTAATTTCGCCATGCTCCTCCTCAACTCCCACTCCACGCGCTCCTCGCACTGCTTTACCTCATCGCGTACCAATGCTACTTCCCCGCCCAAACCGCGCCTTATGTCCTCTCCCATTTCTTTTATTTCTTTCTTTGATGCCACTCTCATTTTTTCCCATTCGTTCTTTTGGGTGTCAATTTTTCTCTCCAACCCCCTTTTCACCTCTTCCAATTCCTGGGTGGATTTGTCCCCCAATTCTTTTAATTGGCCACCCATTTTGCTTTCCAACCCCGTTAACCCGTCTTTCGTTTCTTTCATTTCCCGGGTGAATTTGTCCCCCTGGGCGTCCATCTTATTCTCCAACCCAAATAACCAATCTTTCATCTCCTTGGTGGATTTGTCCCCCATTGCTTTTAATTGGCCACCCATTTTGTTTTCCAACCGCTCACTCCGAGCATCCATCTTTTGCTCTGACTCTACCATATAGTCCCTCATTTGTGCCATGAAGGTGTCCATATAGGATTGCATATCCATAACCCCCACTTGCGCGGCGGGCGCGGCCCTCGCCGCCATGTGCGAGGCGCCGCCATTTTCTACTCCTGCTACCGGCCCCTCCTCTATTTCTCCCAATTCTTCCCGGGGGTCCTGGGTCATCGATTCTAACTCCTCATCTATCTCCTCATTTACCCCCACCGGCATTCGACCGCCTTGGCTATCCATGGCACGAATACAATTTGGTTGTTAACTCAATTTCGGCCGCTCGTAATTTTGAGTGCATTAGGAGCACTTCGGGTCCAATCCCACTCCCCGACACTAATTGTTGCGGGTCTATATGCACAATTGGTGTCCAAAATTTGGTCTAAAAAAATTTAGTCCCAGGTTCCAAATCCCCACTCCTGACTACCAATTGTTGCGGGTCTCGACGCCGGCCTTCTCCCCTTACCAAGGGGGGATTAGTCCCCTTGTCTTTGACTGACCAGGCGTGACCCGAGGCCAATGACGTCCTTTCCGGACAGCGCTAAATAGGGTTGTAGGACCAGATTCGCTATTACCTAAGTACTAGCGCTGCCCTGAAACGAGGAGATGTACACCGAGAGCGCTGCCCTGTTCGCTACCGCTCGGCGTATCCACCAACACACGTGATTCGTGCGAGGCTTATCTCCTCATTTCAGGGCAGTGCTACTACTTAGGTAATAGCGAATCTGGTCCTACAACCCTATTTAGCGCTGTCCGGAAAGGACGTCATAGGCCTCGGGTCGCACCTGGTCAGTCAAAGACAAGGGGATTTATACCGCCTTGGTAAGGGGAGAAGGCCGGCGTCGAGACCCGCAACAATATATATATATATATATATATATATATATATATATATATATATATATATATATATATATATATATATATATACACACACACAGACACACACACACATACATATACTAGCCACAACAAGAAACTGTGCATTGTTAAAACTCTGTCTGAATTGGAAAATATAACAACAATGTAACATTTCCATGTAAACTTTATTAGGTGGATTATGAGACCATAACAAGACGGTAGAACTGCATTTGTAATATCCATCAATGACATAACGAGTCCAAGTTCGGAGCAGGGGACAAGCGACAGTGACACAAAGTCAACTCGTATGGCCGGACGTCGTGGTCGTAACCCGTAATGACGAAAGCGGTTCCTGACTGTGTTTGGGTGGATACGGCGAAGTCCTGGAATGGTCTGGGCAGTGGTCACTGCAGTCTGGAACCTGTTGCGGAGATGAGTCACCCGTATCAATCTGTCCTGTCTTGGCGTCGTCACACGTGGACGTCCTGAACGTGGGCTATCGGCAACGTCATTAGTGTTCTGGTAACGTCTCACCAATGCAGAAATGGTGTTTCGGTGACAATGGAAATGCACAGCCACTTGACGGTGAGACATTCCCCCACGGGTCATCCCAATAGCCTCATGACGCTGTGCAGTTGTGAGCCGTGGCACGACGTGCGTTTCATTAGCCACGTACTTTTTTGAACGATTGAAAATCATTACAATTAACCTAACCAAAGTTAAAGCAGTTTGTGACATTCATGTGCTCTATGCAGTTTCTCACGATGCACACGCAAAAACGTGTTGCACGTGCCCATGTCGAAACCATTGACGTCACGAAACGTGGCGCGTGCATACCTGTTGAATTCACTTCACCAATTGCCGTGTTTAAATCTGTATTTGTATACACAGGTGTTTCTTATATATAATTTCAATTTTTGTGTGCACAGTTTCTTTTTGTGGCTAGTATACATACATGCACACACATATACACATACAGACACACACATATATACACATACACAAACACACACACACACACACATATATATATATATACACACACAAACACACACACACATACACACACATGTACACCGACACACAAGCACACACATACACATATACATATATATACACATACACACATAAATACACATACACACACACACATGAACATACACACACACACACACACACACACATATATATATATATATATATATATATATATATATATATATATATATATATATATATATTGTAACGATTTTGAGAAGTGTGTAACGAATTTGAGAAGTGTAACGGTTTTGGAGGAAGTGTAACGAATGTGGAAACGTTACAATGTGAACGTTACAAAAGTATGGTAACATCCTCGTAATGTAAATAATGGTCGCAGCCGTCGTCCTAGTTAATTCCATGAAACTTACACGCAGGTCATGATATATCTTTTAAATAGTGTATTTCCTTATTCCATGTAGGCTAAGTATGTGTTTCCCACGAGATTGACTTTGCATTGTATCAAACAAAATAAGCGTAGGCCCTTCCAATTTCCCCAAAACCTCCCTTCCAATTGCCTTCCGCATTTTGGGCGGTTTTCTTCAACCACCATTGGCCACGAGGTAGGGTTGGGGAAGAAAGGCGTGTCTCCACCTCGTCATAAGGGGGGAGGAGTGAGCCAGCCCTAACAGCCAATCAGCACCGCGGTGAGTGACCCGGTAGGCGTGCCCTCGGAGCCGGCGGCTTGATTTCGCCCGAGGTGATAAAAGCGACTGTAAGGGACTGCTTTAAGAGATGACCTGGGAGGAGCAAAGAGGCTGCACCAAGAGGAGCGGTGAGATGCGAAACGCTCCAAGCCAAAGAGGAGAGGTACTCGGCAAGGAAACCAGCTTTGGAGAGACGCGCTGAAAGGAGGGAGACGGCTCCACCACAAGAAGAGGAGCAGGTGTGCCGAACCAGCGCGTGACGTCTACCGCAGCGGACACGCGACGGAGGGTTTCCCGCCAAAACCGCGAGGAATTGCGAGCTGCTGCCTCCCGACTTTGCCTCCCCCTCAAGCAATCCACCTCGAGCCCTACCTGCCTGCAATATCCCCTGTGTAAGTGTGAACGTCCTGTCCTGTTCGTTGTCTTGGGGCTAAGTAAAAATGAATAGTGTAAGTTAACGATTCGCTGTGTTACTGCTTCTTCCATCCATTGCTTGTGTGTGTATAATAAATCTGTTCTTCCTCCGTATTCTTCTTCTTCTTCTTTTTCATTCTCTTTCGGTCGCTTTAGAGGTTTCCCGATTGAATATCTGTGGGGCGATCTGGTCAACGTCGGGTGGAATCGGGTTCTAATCGGGGAGTAACTGTTCGGACGCGGTTAAATACACCACCGCTCGGTCAATATAACATCTAAAGCCGCATCTGTAACAATATATATATATATATATATACAGACTTGGCATTTAATATGGATTTTTTTTTTTTTGACGGGTTTACTTTCTGAACTCGGTATATCAATCTGGTGAGTTTCTTTTATGCTAAGGTGATTTCTTTGTTAAAAGAACCATGTCACTGATTGTCTGTCGCAGCAAGAAGTCAATAACAGGATTATATCACAGGTGGCGTGACAAAATGTACGGACAGGTACATTTGACGATTGGCTTCACAATCGGGTATATAAGGGTTGTTGCGTTCTGTATTAGTGGACAACAACTGCTGCACGTCTACAAAAGTTATTGCCGCTTCCCCTGGAGACGGTTCGTCAACTCGACAATGCTGTTTGTCATTTAGTGGTGGCTTTACGAAATTCCGGCATGAAACAGCTTGCTATTGCTCGGCAGTATGGCATCACTCAAGGTCAGGTGTCAAAGATCCTGAAACGAAATGCTCAGAGGGGTGTCTCTACTCCAATACCGAGGCCAGGACGTCCCCGCAGAACCACAAGGAGGGATGATCGCCAGCTGCACCGGTTAGTCCGCAATGGCCGTACCAAGTCAGCTAATCGGCTTAGGGCTGAGTGGCAGCAACTGACAAATGTGCCTGTATTCAGAAGGCTAGTCAACCAACGACTGGTTCAAGCAGGCTATCGTGCCAGGCATCCCCTGAGAAAGCCACGTCTGACCAGACAACACCGCCAGCGCCTATTGCAGTGGGCCAGAGAGCACCGTCAATGGCAGCCAGGACACTGGAATCACGTGATCTTCAGTGATGAGTCTAGATTTCTGGTCTATCGTCAAGATGGCCGTGTCCGAGTGCGCAGACAAGTGCATGAAACCTACATCGAAGATTGTATAGTGCCAAGAGTCCAAGCTGGAGGTGGTGGGGTGACCGTTTGGGCTGCTTTTCATGCAGGAGGCAAAACTGACCTGGTTGTTCTGAATGGAAACCTGAACCAGTTCAAGCACAGGGCCATTCTGGGAGAAACATTGCTTCCATTTGTTAGTGCAGCCTTTCGAGGAAACTTTGTCTTCCAAGATGACAATGCACGGCCTCACCGTGCTCGCATGATCCAACACTTTCTTGCTGACCGTGGTGTAGAGCATATGGAGTGGCCTGCCATGTCCCCGGATATGAATCCGATAGAGAACTTGTGGGCAGAATTAACGCGTCAAATCGACAACTTGGACCAGCAGCCTGCCTCTGTGCGTGAATTGCAGCAGGCTATTGTAACTGCATGGCAAGCGATTCCTGTCCAAACCTTGGCAAATCTCGTGAACAGCATGCCTCAACGTGTACGTGCTCTCCTGAATGCTCGTGGGGGTTACACGAAGTACTGAACTGTAATTTTACTGTCCGTAATCCCAGTCGTAATTTAACTTTTGTTTTTGTTAAAAAAATTTTAGGCTAATGTGCAAAATAAAAAGATACTTCTGGAAAACGCACAGAAGTTTAACACAGTACTGTCCGTGAATTGAGTTCGATATCAGTTTACATCACTTTCAAGGATCAATTTATTTGCTTCGAAATGTCAAATGTGGTTTTTGTTTCTTTTAAAGGTCACATTAACAAAATCTAGAATAATTTCAACATAATTCCAATGAACTTTTGGTTCTAAGTCATCTTGAAAAGTAAGTTCACCCCCACAAAAAAAAAAATTCTATATGAAATGCCAAGTCTGTATATATATACACACACGTACACACACACGCACATGTACACACACATGTACACCGACACACATGCACACACATATACCCATACACACAAATACACCAACACACACATATATATATATATATATATGCACAAAAAAACAGACACACACACACACATATATATATATACACATATATATACACACATAAATACACACACACATGTACACCGACACACAAGCACACACATACACATATACACATACACACACATACACATATACATATATATACACATACACAAACACACACATCTATATATATATACACACACAAACACACACAAACACACACACACACATACACACAACACACACACATGTACACCGACACACAAGCACACACATACACATGTACACATACACACACACACACACACACACACATATACACATACACACATACACACACACACACACACAAACACGCATATATATATACACACACACACACACACACACACACACACACATGTACACCTACATACATCCCACATGTCCCACATGTATATATCCCACATCCCACATGTCCTACATGTATATATCCCACATCCCACATGCCCCACATGTATATATCCCACATGTCCTACATGTATATATCCCACATCCCACATGCCCCACATGTATATATCCCACATGTCCTACATGTATATATCCCACATCCCACATGCCCCACATGTATATATCCCACATCCCACATGTATGTCCATGTTTAAAGTGTACGTGAACTTCCCCCTTCTCCCCCCCCACTCCCCCACTACGCCCACCCGGAAACGCGGGATACTTCTGGGGGTAACTAATAAAATAAAAACGAAGAAATATCTCTCGGTAATTTCCTGAAACCTGGTGAAATTCGATGACATTCGCCCGGTGAATTCACTCGTTTTCTTGGTGAAAATTTTTCTTTGGGCGGTGTATAATCGCTCTGAACGAAATATCTCTCAGCAATTTCCCGTCTGTTAATTTATTTATTTTACATATGTGAATTACATGTCGATGCACACGTGAAATGGAGTTTGTTTTTGCACACGTGGAATGAACACGTGAACCTTTACTTCCGGATAATAATGTTGAATGAAATAAGAACGAAGAAATATATGTCGGCATCATTGTTGACGTTTTTGTGACGACTGTCATCAAACGGAAAAGTAATATATCTTAACAGAAAAGAAAAAGCGAATTTTTAATATATGGCGAGATTTTTTTTGCAAGTGGCAATATTTTTTAAAATATATCTCTGCGTTTTCCCGCGTGTGAATGAATGTTCTCAATTATTGCTGACACCGAGTCTGAAACCATCGATAAAAATTAAATCAGATGGTGAGTTACATTGGAGATAAAGGCGTGAGAGAGACTCAATGTCCTTGAAATTACATTCTTTTGAGAATTAATTTTGTTCTATAAACAAAAACTTTCATGGGATTTTATTCCCGTTTTTTTTCAACCAAGTCGAAAACTATGTTAGCGACTGTGAAAAATGAAATTATATATCGAATTAGAGTTGAAATAAAACTGTGAGAGAGAGCAAGACAGCATGGGCCGAACTAAACAGGCCTCAAAGCTATGCGAGTTAATAAAATGGTGGATATTTGTTTATATGAACCCTCTCCCAGAATGGGTGGAGCTGCCCTCCAAACGGAGTAAGCCACACTCCCAGACAGACAGACAGAAAGAATCACCTACGGCTCATATAACGTATATATATATATATATATATATATATATATATATATATATATATATATATATATATATATATATAAATATATATATATATATATATATATATATATATATATAGAGAATTATATATATATATATAGAATTATATATATATATATATAGAATTATATATATATATATAGAATTATATATATATATATAGAATTATATATATATATATAGAATTATATATATATATAGAATTATTTATTTATATATATATATTATATATATATATATATATATATATATATATATATATATATATATATATATATATATATATATATATATAATCGGGACATTGAATAAGACGCGGACGTAGCTTCAGGGCTTCGATCTTTAATTCGACAAGCTTTCGACCAACAAAGGTCTTCTGGTGAGTCTACAAAAACAGCAGGCATGTAAATCAGTCAAGTATGTGTAGTGATATGTGTGTAAGATGTGTGATATGTGTAGAAAATGCATACAGAAGGAAGAGCCACGCCAAAGCTCACTCACCGGCCCCAAGTTCAACGGAAGTGAAGCGCAGCTTACGCCTTACAGTTACGGTTTGCGTTACATTTCCGGTGCACGTGCATATACAAATATAGGGATACATACATACATAAACATACAAGCATATATTCATATGCCATTTATATTCATATAATATATTTATATATTTATATAAATGACATACAAAGGTAGAATGAATGAATGGGTGAATGAATGAATGACTGAATGAATGAGTGAATGAATGAATGGGTTTACGGTTAACAATTTGATTGGGTTGATGTCGGAACATGCTTTAATCATCAAAATTTATGCCATGAGGGATTTTTGTCCGAAGTTTATGTATCCAAAAGGACTCACGTTTCAGAATCGTGGTGTGTGATCGATTTGTGATTGATTCAATGGCAGAGATCTGAATGTCATTTATAGAGTGATCTGGTTGATTGAAGTGTATCGTGTAAGGTAGAGATTTGCCCTGAATGGTGTGGAAGTTATTGATTTCTGACCGGGTGTTATTAAATCGTGTGTAGAGTGTATTTTCAGTTTTTCCAACATATTGTTTGGTGCACTTTTGGCAAGTGATTAGGTATATGACCCATGTAGATTTGCAGTTCATATAGGAGGTGATGGGGAATTTTTGTCCAGTGCTAGAACTACAGAATTTGTTTCCTTCTAGTAAATGCTTGTGAATAATACATTTTTTTGCTGTGCATTTATAGAAGCCAGGGATACTAGTTTCTTTGTTGTGAAAGATACAATTGTGAGATACAATCTCCCGATTATTTATTCAATGCAAATGAGACGCCCTGCTCGTACTGTGGAGTTTCTACTATTTCTCACAGTTATATATATACAGTATATATATATATATATATATATATATATATATATATATATATATATATACTAGACGACCCATGACCCGTTGGGTCAATGTTATTATATATAATTAAGGGGTTACCATGGTTACAGTGGGGGTCAAAGGTCAACCTATGGCGAAGATATATAATTTTCTCACACTTTCTAATAGAGAGGCAAAATGCCATATAAAACTAAATTTACTGGTTCTAATTGCTTTTATTTATCAATCCTCACATAGAAGAGCAGTTTTTAGTAATGAGCAGTGAGGAGAAGACCCCTCAGCCAATGATGCCACCCCGCAGCCAATGATGCGACTCCTCAGCCAATGATGCTACCCCTCAGCCAATGATGTGACCCCTCAGCCAATGATGCTACCCCTCAGCCAATGATGTGACCCCTCAGCCAATGATGCTACACCTCAGCCAATGATGTCACCCCTCAGCCAATGATGTCGCCCCTCAGCCAATGATGTCGCCCCTCAGCCAATGATGTCGCCCCTCAGCCAATGATGCCACCCCTCAGCCAATGATGCCACCCCGCAGCCAATGATGCGACCCCTCAGCCAATGATGCTACCCCTCAGCCAATGATGTGACCCCTCAGCCAATGATGCTACACCTCAGCCAATGATGCCACCCCTCAGCCAATGATGTCGCCCCTCAGCCAATGATGCTACACCTCAGCCAATGATGTCGCCCCTCAGCCAATGATGCTACCCTCAGCCAATGATGCTACCCCTCAGCCAATGATGTCGCCCCTCAGCCAATGATGCTACACCTCAGCCAATGATGTCGCCCCTCAGCCAATGATGCTACCCTCAGCCAATGATGCTACCCCTCAGCCAATGATGTCGCCCCTCAGCCAATGATGTCGCCCCTCAGCCAATGATGCCGCCCCTCAGCCAATGATGTCGCCCCTCAGCCAATGATGTCGCCCCTCAGCCAATGATGTCGCCCCTCAGCCAATGATGTCGCCCCTCAGCCAATGATGCCGCCCCGCATCCAATGATGCCGCCCCGCATCCAATGATGCCGCCCCTCAGCCAATGATGTCGCCCCTCAGCCAATGATGCCGCCCCTCAGCCAATGATGTTGCCCCTCAGCCAATGATGTCGCCCCTCAGCCAATGATGTCGCCCCTCAGCCAATGATGCCGCCCCCTCAGCCAATTGATGTCGCCCCTCAGCCAATGATGTCGCCCCTCAGCCAATGATGTCGCACCTCAGCCAATGATGTCCGCCCCTCAGCCAATGATGTCGCCCCTCAGCCAATGATGCCGCCCCTCAGCCAATGATGTCGCCCCTCAGCCAATGATGTCCCACCCTCAGGCCAATGATGTCCGCCCCTCAGCCAATGATGCCACCCCTCAGCCAATGATGTCGCCCCTCAGCCAATGATGCCGCCCTCAGCTAATGATGTCGCCCCTCAGCCAATGATGTCACCCCTCAGCCAATGATGCTACACCTCAGCCAATGATGCTACCCCTCAGCCAATGATGCTACCCCTCAGCCAATGATGCTACCCCTCAGCCAATGATGCTACCCCTCAGCCAATGATGCTACCCCTCAGCCCAATGATGCTACCCCTCAGACAATGATGCCAGACCTCAGCCAATGATGCTACCCCTCAGCCAATGATGTGACCCCTCAGCCAATGATGCTACACCTCAGCCAATGATGCTACCCCTCAGCCAATGATGCTACCCCTCAGCCAATGATGCTACCCCTCAGCCAATGATGCTACCCCTCAGCCAATGATGCCACCCCTCAGCCCAATGATGCTACACCTCAGCCAATGATGCTACTCCTCAGCCAATGATGCTACCCCTCAGCCAATGATGCTACCCCTCAGCCATGATGCTACCCCTCAGCCAATGATGCTACCCCTCAGCCAATGATGCTACCCCTCAGCCAATGATGCTACCCCTCAGCCAATGATGCTACGCCTCAGCCAATGATGCTACTGCTCAGCCAATGATGATGATGATGCTACCCCTAGACGACCCATGACCCGTTGGGTCAATGTCAGTTTGAATAGATATGAGAATAGAACTAAAGCGAACGCTGGACATCATCAGGGAGATTATTTGGGCCAGCAAAGCCATAAGGCTCACCTCTCCAGCGTTCTAAATCACTTACCTGTGACACTTGATTTCGGCCCTTATCTCCGATCACGTTGACAGAAATCACCACAGCATATCGTCAAGATCCCTCCAAAAGGCTCGTCTTTGTCACATACATCACGCAACGTGCGATCCACAGCCTCGAAACTCTCTCTCCTGATCATAGGACAACTCATCCCACACGATGAGTTTTGTACTTCGAAAGAGGTCTGCGATAGTGGAATTTTTTATCGATGTTGCATACGCCATCTTCCCTCGGTGTCAGAGGGATTTGGAACCTTGAGTGCGCTGTTCTTCCACCAGGCATGAGGGTAGCAGCTATGCCAGATGAGGCCACCGCAGGGGGCAACTTCTCCACTCGCTCTCACTTTAGAGAGAATCAGGTTAATAAGAAACGTCTTCCCTGTGCCTCCAGGCGCGTCAATGAAAATCATTGATGACTGATTCGTGCGGATGTTGCTATTCGCGTCCATAGACCGTGAGGTGTGATTCGTTGTCAGCGTCCGTAGCGCCGTCGGAGGGTTGATACGACATTCTTCCTGCAAATAGTATTGTGTTTGTGCTATCGTTTTGCTGATCATCAAATGACAAATAAATTACATTGTGAAAATTAAAGATTTCAAATAAACCTATTTTAAAGTGTATGTGCATATAAATAATTTTAAAAATCGAAGAAATATCTCTCGGTAATTTCCTGAAACATATTTTACTTCCGGGTAATAATGTTGAATGAAAATGACGAAGAATATATACTGTATGCCTGTTATTTTTAGGCGGTGTATTTTCGTATATCAACGTGGCGCGATTTTTAAATATATCTCTGCAATTTCCCGTGTGTGGCGTGAATGTTCTCAATTATTTATTTTACAGAGTCCTAAAACCATCGATAAAAATGAAATCAGATGGCGACTTAGATTGAAGATAAAAGCGTGAAACAGACTCAATGGCCTTGAAGATACAAGCCTTTCAGAATTCATTTCGTTCTATAAACGGAAAACTTTCATCGGATTTTCTTCCCGTTTTTTTTCAACCGAGTCTAAAACTATGTTAGTGACTGTGAAAAATGAAATGATATATCGAATTTGATTTGAAAATAAAACTGAGAGAGAGAGCAAGACACCACGGGGCCTACAAAAACAGGCCTCAAAGCTATGCGAGTTAATAAAATGGTGGATATTACTATTCTCTCAAAGGGGTAAGCCACGCCCCCGGACCGATCGAATGTTACATACAAACACGCAAAATTTCAATTTTATAATTATATAGTATATATATATATATATAATATATTATATATATATATATATATATATACAGTGGAACCTTGACTTACGAGTGCCCCCAACTTACGAGTTTTTCGAGATACGAGCCGTCGCTCGGGCGGTTTTATTGCTTTGAGATGCGAGCCGAGATCTGAGTTACGAGCTTTCGCCACCCGGTCACGTGGTTATCTTGCCGTGCAAGTACAGTATCTCTGCCGTATAGCGCTGCATTTTTGTTTTCGCATGTTGGTTATTTTGAGTTTATGCCACCAGGTGGGTTTCCGGGTCACGTGGTTATCTTGCCGTGCAAGTACAGTATCTCTGCCGTATAGCGCTGCATTTTTGTTTTCGCATGTTGGTTATTTTGAGTTTACGCCACCAGGTGGGTTCTGGTCACGTGGTTATCTTGCCGTGCAAGTACAGTATCTCTGCCGTATAGCGCTGCATTTTTGTTTTCGCATGTTGGTTATTTTGAGTTTACGCCACCAGGTGGGTTCTGGTCACGTGGTTATCTTGCCGTGGCAAGTACAGTATCTCTGCCGTCAACTTGTTCAGAGTGCCGGCGATAGCTCGCCTTCTCTTTGTGGAAAAACACGGTACTGAGAAGAAGAAGAGGATGATGTGCTTGGATATAAAACACGCAATCGTCGAAAAACATGAGCGAGGTGTCGAGGAGGACGTATATAACGGCAGAGGAGAAGAGCATGCCAGGCCACAACTTGTGGATATAAAACACGCAATCGTCGTGTTTTATATAAAACTTGTGCTTGGATATAAAACACGCAATCGTCGAAAAACATGAGCGAGGTGCCGAGGAGGACGTATATAACGGCAGAGGAGAAGAGCATGCCAGGCCAACAACTTGTTCAGAAGTGCCGGCGATAGCTCGCCTTCTCTTGTGGAAAACACGGTACTGAGAAGAAGAAGAGGATGATGTGCTTGGATATAAAACACGCAATCGTCGAAAAACATGAGCGAGGTGTCGAGGAGGACGTATATAACGGCAGAGGAGAAGAGCATGCCAGGCCACAACTTGTGGATATAAAACACGCAATCGTCGTGTTTTATATAAAACTTGTGCTTTGGATATAAAACACGCAATCGTCGAAAAACATGAGCGAGGTGTCGAGGAGGACGTATATAACGGCAGAGGAGAAGAGCATGCCAGGCCACAACTTGTTCAGAGTGCCGGCGATAGCTCGCCTTCTCTTTGTGGAAAACACGGTGAGATCCTTAACATCCAACAACTAATGGGACGCAAACGGGGCGCCCAGTTTAGCGGTACACACATTGATGAATCACCCTGCCTGTGATTCACCCATGGACAGGTTATAGCTGGGTCGGGAATTCAAACCCAGGCTGGACAGTTTAGGACTTTAGAGTCAAGTGTGCGTACCTCCAGTCCAGGCCATCCTGCCAACTTGTATGCTGGCATACAGGTGAAATATAAAAGCGCGAGATATTTTTATATATACTGTATATTTTAAAAAAAAAATTGGTGTGGTTTTTGGCGGGGCTGGAACGGATTAATAGCATTTCAATGCATTTTAATGGGGAAATTTGATTTGAGAAACGAGCAATTTGAGTTACGAGCTCGGTCACAGAACGAATTAAACTCGTAAGTCAAGGTTCCACTGTATATATATATATATATATATATATATATATATATATATATATATACTGTATATATATATTATATATATATATATATATATATATATAATATATTATATATATATATATATATATACTAGCTGAGGTACCCGGCTTAGCCCGGGTTTGAAGTAAGAATAATACAAATATATGATGAAAAGAACATGTATATTTTAGAGCAATATCACAGTACATTTCCTACATGACGTTTTGTCAATTTTCAATTTCTCAAAACCTCTTGGTATACAACATTTCTGGTTTTCTTACTTGGTGCCAAGACATAAAGATTGCTTGGGTTTTCCAACCCTCGAGCAGCCCACGTACAGCTGGCCATGGGAAGTACCTGGCATTGCCGCGGGCGGGGGAAGGGCGGGGAGGAGGAAGGGGAGGGGAGGGGAACGGGGGGGGTGGGGAGGGGAGAAGAGGGGGGGGGAGGGAGGGGGGAGGGGGAGAAGAGGAGGGGGGAGGGAGAGAGGGAGGGAGGGGAGAGGGAGGGGGGGAGGGGAGGGGGAGGAGGGAGAGGGAGGGGAGGGAGGGTGGAGGGGAAGGGGGGAGGGAGGGGGGAGTGGAGGGGGGAGGGAGGGAGAGGGGAGGAGGGGGAGGGGAGGGAGAGGGGGGCGGGGAGGGGAGGGAGGAAGGGAGGGAAACGGCTAGCTTGGCAAGCGATAGCAGGCTTTTTACTTTTATTTTTACCTCAATTGAGGGCTATATATATAGTCCCGTGCTTGGAGCCTTAAAGTTCAACATAAAGTTTTTTTTATGAAAAAT